>NW_026525609.1:0-22603 GCF_943737925.1 Anopheles nili | reverse complement strand
GGATGTACTAAAAAATTTTTTTAGATCGAGGATGTACTAAAAAAATTTTTTTTGATCGAGGATGTACTAAAAAAATTTTTTTCATATCAAGGATGTGCTAAAAAAATTTTTTTTAGATCGAGGATATACTAAAAAAATTTTTTTTGATCGAGGATGTACTAAAAAAAATTTTTTCATATCAAGGATGTACTAAAAAAATTTTTTTTAGATCGAGGATGTACTAAAAAATTTTTTTTTGATCGAGGATGTACTAAAAAAATTTTTTTTAGATCGAGGATGTACTAAAAAAATTTTTTTTGATCGAGGATGTACTAAAAAAAATTTTTCCATATCAAGGATGTACTAAAAAAATTTTTTTTAGATCAAGGATGTACTAAAAAAATTTTTTTTGATCGAGGATGTACTAAAAAAATTTTTTTCATATCAAGGATGTACTAAAAAAATTTTTTTTAGATCGAGGATGTACTAAAAAAATTTTTTTTCATATCAAGGATGTACTAAAAAAATTTTTTTTAGATCGAGGATGTACTAAAAAAATTTTTTTTGATCGAGGATGTACTAAAAAAATTTTTTTCATATCAAGGATGTACTAAAAAAATTTTTTTTAGATCGAGGATGTACTAAAAAAATTTTTTTTGATCGAGGATGTACTAAAAAAATTTTTTTCATATCAAGGATGTACTAAAAAAATTTTTTTTGATCGAGGATGTACTAAAAAAAATTTTTTTAGATCGAGGATGTACTAAAAAAATTTTTTTTGATCGAGGATGTACTAAAATAATTTTTTTCATATCAAGGATGTACTAAAAAAATTTTTTTTAGATCGAGGATGTACTAAAAAAATTTTTTTTAGATCGAGGATGTACTAAAAAAATTTTTTTTGATCGAGGATGTACTAAAAAAATTTTTTTTAGATCGAGGATGTACTAAAAAAATTTTTTTTAGATCGAGGATGTACTAAAAAAATTTTTTTTGATCGAGGATGTACTAAAAAAATTTTTTTCATATCAAGGATGTACTAAAAAAATTTTTTTTAGATCGAGGATGTACTAAAAAAATTTTTGTAGATCGAGGATGTACTAAAAAAAATTTTTTTCATATCAAAGATGTACTAAAAAAATTTTTTTTAATCGAGGACGTACTAAAAAAATTTTTTTTGATCAAGGATGTACTAAAAAAATTTTTTTTAGATCGAGGATGTACTAAAAAAATTTTTTAGATCGAGGATGTACTAAAAAAATTTTTTTTGATCGAGGATGTACTAAAAAAAATTTTTACATATCAAGGATGTTCTAAAAAAATTTTGTTTAGATCGAGGATGTACTAAAAAAATTTTTTTAGATCGAGGATGTACTAAAAAAATTTTTTTTAGATCGAGGATGTACTAAAAAAATTTTTTTAGATCGAGGATGTACTAAAAAAATTTTTTTTAGATGGAGGATGTACTAAAAAATTTTTTTTTGATCGAGGATGTACTAAAAAATTTTTTTTAGATCGAGGATGTACTAAAAAAAATTTTTTTAGATCGAGGATGTACTAAAAAAATTTTTTTAGTTCGAGGATGTACTAAAAAAATTTTTTTTAGATCGAGGATGTACTAAAAAAAATTTTTTCACATCAAGGATGTACTAAAAAAATTTTTTTAGATCGAGGATGTACTAAAAAAAATTTTTTCATATCAAGGATGTACTAAAAAAATTTTTTTTAGATCGAGGATGTACTAAAAAATTTTTTTAGATCGAGAATGTACTAAAAAATTTTTCTTTAGATCGAGGATGTACTAAAAAAATTTTTTTAGATCGAGGATGTACTAAAAAAATTTTTTTAGATCGAGGATGTACTAAAAAAATTTTTTTAGATCGAGGATGTACTAAAAAAAATTTTTTTGATCGAGGATGTACTAAAAAATTTTTTTTAATATCGAGGATGTACTAAAAAAATTTTTTTTAGATCAAGGATGTACTAAAAAAATTTTTTTTAGATCGAGGATGTACTAAAAAAATTTTTTTTGATCGAGGATGTACTAAAAAAATTTTTTTTGATCGAGGATGTACTAAAAAAATTTTTTTCATATCAAGGATGTACTAAAAAAATTTTTTTTAGATCGAGGATGTACTAAAAAAATTTTTGTAGATCGAGGATGTACTAAAAAAAATTTTTTTCATATCAAAGATGTACTAAAAAAATTTTTTTTAATCGAGGACGTACTAAAAAAATTTTTTTTGATCAAGGATGTACTAAAAAAATTTTTTTTAGATCGAGGATGTACTAAAAAAATTTTTTAGATCGAGGATGTACTAAAAAAATTTTTTTTGATCGAGGATGTACTAAAAAAAATTTTTACATATCAAGGATGTTCTAAAAAAATTTTGTTTAGATCGAGGATGTACTAAAAAAATTTTTTTAGATCGAGGATGTACTAAAAAAATTTTTTTTAGATCGAGGATGTACTAAAAAAATTTTTTTAGATCGAGGATGTACTAAAAAAATTTTTTTTAGATGGAGGATGTACTAAAAAATTTTTTTTTGATCGAGGATGTACTAAAAAAATTTTTTTAGATCGAGGATGTACTAAAAAAATTTTTTCATATCAAGGATGTACTAAAAAAAATTTTTTAGATCGAGGATGTACTAAAAAAATTTTTTTAGATCGAGGATGTACTAAAAATATTTTTTTTAGATCAAGGATGCACTAAAAAAATTTTTTTAGATCGAGGATGTACTAAAAAAATTTTTTTAGATCGAGGATGTACTAAAAAAATTTTTTTTAGATCGAGGATGTAGTAAAAAATTTTTTTTTGATCGAGGATGTACTAAAAAAATTTTTTTAGATCGAGGATGTACTAAAAAAAATTTTTTCATATCAAGGATGTACTAAACAAATTTTTTTTAGATCGAGGAAGTACTAAAAAAATTTTTTTTGATCGAAGATGTACTAAAAAAATTTTTTTTAGATCGAGGATGTACTAAAAAAATTTTTTTTGATCTAGGATGTACTAAAAAAATTTTTTTTAGATCGAGGATGTACTAAAAAAATTTTTTTAGATCGAGGATGTACTAAAAAATTTTTTTTCATATCAAGGATGTACTAAAAAATTTTTTTTTAGATCGAGGATGTACTAAAAAAATTTTTTTTGATCGAGGATGTACTAAAAAAATTTTTTTCATATCAAGGATGTACTAAAAAAATTTTTTTTAGATCGAGGATGTACTAAAAAAATTTTTTTTGATCGAGGATGTACTAAAAAAATTTTTTTTAGATCGAGGATGTACTAAAAAAATTTTTTTCATATCAAGGATGTACTAAAAAAATTTTTTTTAGATCGAGGATGTAGTAAAAAATTTTTTTTGATCGAGGATGTACTAAAAAAATTTTTTTAGATCGAGGATGTACTAAAAAAAATTTTTTCATATCAAGGATGTACTAAAAAATTTTTATTTTAGATCGAGGATGTATTAAAAAATTTTTTTTTGATCGAGGATGTGCTAAAAAAATTTTTTATAGATCGAGGAAGTACTAAAAAAATTTTTTTTTGATCGAAGATGTACTAAAAAAATTTTTTTAATACGAGGATGTACTAAAAAATTTTTTTCATATCAAGGATGTACTAAAAAAATTTTTTTTAAATCGAGGATGTACAAAAAAAATTTTGTTTAGATCGAGGATGTACTAAAAAATTTTTTTTCATATCAAGGATGTACTAAAAAATTTTTTTTAAATCGAGGATGTACTAAAAAAATTTTTTTAAATCGAGGATGTACTAAAAAAATTTTTTTTAGATCGAGGATGTACTAAAAAAATTTTTTTTAGATCGAGGATGTACTAAAAAAATTTTTTTAGATCGAGGATGTACTAAAAAAATTTTTTTTAAATCGAGGATGTACTAAAAAAATTTTTTTAGATCGAGGATGTACTAAAAAAATTTTTTTTAGATCGAGGATGTACTAAAAAATTTTTTTTAAATCGAGGATGTACTAAAAAAAATTTTTTCATATCAAGGATGTACTAAAAAAATTTTTTTTAGATCGAGGATGTACTAAAAAAATTTTTTTAGATCGAGGATGTACTAAAAAAATTTTTTTTAAATCGAGGATGTACTAAAAAAATTTTTTTAGATCGAGGATGTACTAAAAAAATTTTTTTTAGGTCGAGGATGTACTAAAAAAATTTTTTTAGATCGAGGATGTACTAAAAAAATTTTTTTTAGGTCGAGGATGTACTAAAACAATTTTTTTAGATCGAGGATGTACTAAAAAAATTTTTTTTAGATCGAGGATGTACTAAAAAAATTTTTTCAAATCGAGGATGTACTAAAAAAATTTTTTTTAAATCGAGGATGTACTAAAAAAATTTTTTTAGATCGAGGATGTACTAAAAAAATTTTTTTTAGGTCGAGGATGTACTAAAAAAATTTTTTTAGATCGAGGATGTACTAAAAAAATTTTTTTTAGGTCGAGGATGTACTAAAAAAATTTTTTTAGATCGAGGATGTACTAAAAAAATTTTTTTTAGAACGAGGATGTACTAAAAAATTTTGTTTAAATCGAGGATGTACTAACAAAAATTTTTTCATATCAAGGATGTACTAAAAAAATTTTTTTTAGATCGAGGATGTACTAAAAAAATTTTTTTAGATCGAGGATGTACTAAAAAAATTTTTTTTAAATCGAGGATGTACTAAAAAAATTTTTTTAGATCGAGGATGTACTAAAAAAATTTTTTTAGGTTGAGGATGTACTAAAAAAATTTTTTTAGATCGAGGATGTACTAAAAAAATTTTTTTTAGGTCGAGGATGTACTAAAAAAATTTTTTTAGATCAAGGATGTACTAAAAAAATTTTTTTTAGATCGAGGATGTACTAAAAAAATTTTTTAAATCGAGGATGTACTAAAAAAATTTTTTTTAAATCGAGGATGTACTAAAAAAATTTTTTTAGATCGAGGATGTACTAAAAAAATTTTTTTTAGGTCGAGGATGTACTAAAAAAATTTTTTTAGATCGAGGATGTACTAAAAAAATTTTTTTTAGGTCGAGGATGTACTAAAAAAATTTTTTTAGATCGAGGATGTACTAAAAAAAATTTTTTTAGATCGAGGATGTACTAAAAAAATTTTTTTAAATCGAGGATGTACTAAAAAAATTTTTTTTAAATCGAAGATGTACTAAAAAAATTTTTTTAGATCGAGGATGTACTAAAAAAATTTTTTTTAGATCGAGGATGTACTAAAAAAATTTTTTTAGATCGAGGATGTACTAAAAAAATTTTTTTTAAATCGAGGATGTACTAAAAAAATTTTTTTAGATCGAGGATGTACTAAAAAAATTGTTTTTAGATCGAGGATGTACTAAAAAATTTTTTTTAAATCGAGGATGTACTAAAAAAAATTTTTTCATATCAAGGATGTACTAAAAAAATTTTTTTTAGATCGAGGATGTACTAAAAAAATTTTTTTAGATCGAGGATGTACTAAAAAATTTTTTTTAAATCGAGGATGTACTAAAAAAATTTTTTTAGATCGAGGATGTACTAAAAAAATTTTTTTTAGGTCGAGGATGTACTAAAAAAATTTTTTTAGATCGAGGATGTACTAAAAAAATTTTTTTTAGGTCGAGGATGTACTAAAAAAATTTTTTTAGATCGAGGATGTACTAAAAAAAATTTTTTTAGATCGAGGATGTACTAAAAAAATTTTTTTAAATCGAGGATGTACTAAAAAAATTTTTTTTAAAACGAGGATGTACTAAAAAAATTTTTTTAGATCGAGGATGTACTAAAAAAATTTTTTTTAGGTCGAGGATGTACTAAAAAAATTTTTTTAGATCGAGGATGTACTAAAAAAATTTTTTTTAGGTCGAGGATGTACTAAAAAAATTTTTTTAGATCGAGGATGTACTAAAAAAATTTTTTTTAGATCGAGGATGTACTAAAAAAATTTTTTTAAATCGAGGATGTACTAAAAAAATTTTTTTTAAATCGAGGATGTACTAAAAAAATTTTTTTAGATCGAGGATGTACTAAAAAAATTTTTTTAGATCGAGGATGTACTAAAAAAATTTTTTTAGATCGAGGATGTACTAAAAAAATTTTTTTAGATCGAGGATGTACTAGAAAAATTTTTTTAGATCGAGGATGTACTAAAAAAATTTTTTTTAAATCGAGGATGTACTAAAAAAATTTTTTTAGATCGAGGATGTACTAAAAAAATTTTTTTTAGGTCGAGGATGTACTAAAAAAATTTTTTTAGATCGAGGATGTACTAAAAAAATTTTTTTTAGGTCGAGGATGTACAAAAAAAATTTTTTTTAGATCGAGGATGTACTAAAAAAATTTTTTTAAATCGAGGATGTACTAAAAAAATTTTTTTTGAATCGAGGATGTACTAAAAAATTTTTTTAGATCGAGGATGTACTAAAAAAATTTTTTTTAGGTCGAGGATGTACTAAAAAAATTTTTTTAGATCGAGGATGTACTAAAAAAATTTTTTTTAGATCGAGGATGTACTAAAAAAATTTTTTTAGATCGAGGATGTACTAAAAAAATTTTTTTTAGATCGAGGATGTACTAAAAAAATTTTTTTGAATCGAGGATGTACTAAAAAAATTTTTTTTAAATCGAGGATGTACTAAAAAAATTTTTTTAGATCGAGGATGTACTAAAAAAATTTTTTTTAGATCGAGGATGTACTAAAAAATTTTTTTTAAATCGTGGATGTACTAAAAAAAATTTTTTCATATCAAGGATGTACTAAAAAAATTTTTTTTAGATCGTGGATGTACTAAAAAAATTTTTTTTAGATCGTGGATGTACTAAAAAAATTTTTTTAGATCGAGGATGTACTAAAAAATTTTTTTTTAAATCGAGGATGTACTAAAAAAATTTTTTTAGATCGAGGATGTACTAAAAAAATTTTTTTTAGGTCGAGGATGTACTAAAAAAATTTTTTTTGATCGAGGATGTACTAAAAAAATTTTTTCATATCAAGGATGTACTAAAAAAATTTTTTTTAGATCGAGGATGTACTAAAAAATTTTTTCAGATCGAGGATATACTAAAAAAATTTTTTTCATATCAAGGATGTACTAAAAAAATTTTTTTTAGATCGAGGATGTACTAAACAAATTTTTTTTGATCGAGGATGTACTAAAAAAATTTTTTTCATATCGAGGATGTACTAAAAAAATTTTTTTTAGATCGAGGATGTACTAAAAAAATTTTTTTTGATCGAGGATGTACTAAAAAAATTTTTTTAGATCGAGGATGTACTAAAAAAAATTTTTTTACATCGAGGATGTACTAAAAAATTTTTTTTGATCGAGGATGTACTAAAAAAATTTTTTCAGATCAAGGATGTACTAAGAAAATTTTTTTTAGATCGAGGATGTACTAAAAAATTTTTTTAGATCGAGGATATACTAAAAAAATTTTTTTCATATCAAGGATGTACTAAAAAAATTTTTTTTAGATCGAGGATGTACTAAAAAAATTTTTTTTGATCGAGGATGTACTAAAAAAATTTTTTTCATATCGAGAATGTACTAAAAAAATTTTTTTTAGATCGAGGATGTACTAAAAAATTTTTTTTGATCGAGGATGTACTAAAAAAATTTTTTTAGATCGAGGATGTATTAAAAAAATTTTTTTAGATCGAGGATGTACTAAAAAAAATTTTTTTACATCGAGGATGTACTAAAAAATTTTCTTTTATCGAGGATGTACTAAAAAAATTTTTTTCATATCAAGGATGTACTAAAAAAATTTTTTTTAGATCGAGGATGTACTAAAAAAATTTTTTTTGATCGAGGATGTACTAAAAAAATTTTTTTTGATCGAGGATGTACTAAAAAAATTTTTTTCATTTCAAGGATGTACTAAAAAAATTTTTTTTTATATCGAGGATGTACTAAAAAAATTTTTTTTGATCGAGGATGTATTAAAAAAATTTTTTTAGATCGAGGATGTACTAAAAAAAATTTTTTCATATCAAGGATGTACTAAAAATTTTTTTTTTGATCGAGGATGTACTAAAAAAATTTTTTTAGATCGAGGATGTACTAAAAAAATTTTTTTTACATCGAGGATGTACTAAAAAAATTTTTTTTGATCGAGGATGTACTAAAAAAATTTTTTTCATATCAAGGATGTACTAAAAAAATTTTTTTTAGATCGAGGATGTGCTAAAACATATTTTTAGATCGAGGATGTACTAAAAAAATTTTTTTCATATCAAGGATGTACTAAAAAAATTTTTTTTAAATCGAGGATGTACTAAAAAAATTTTTTTAGATCGAGGATGTACTTAAAACAATTTTTTCATATCAAGGATGTACTAAAAAAATTTTTTTAGATCGGGGATGTACTAAAAAAATTATTTTTAGATCGAGGATGTACTAAAAAAATTTTTTTTAGATCGAGGATGTACTAAAAAATTTTTTTTAGATCGAGGATGTACTAAAAAAATTTTTTTAGATCGAGGATGTACTTAAAAAAATTTTTTCATATCAAGGATGTACTAAAAAAAATTTTTTAGATCGAGGATGTACTAAAAAAATTTTTTTTAGATCGAGGATGTACTAAAAAAATTTTTTTTAGATCGAGGATGTACTAAAAAATTTTTTTTAGATCGAGGATGTACTAAAAAAATTTTTTTAGATCGAGGATGTACTTAAAAAAATTTTTTCATATCAAGGATGTACTAAAAAAAATTTTTTAGATCGAGGATGTACTAAAAAAATTTTTTTAGATCGAGGATGTACTAAAAAAATTTTTATAGATCGAGGATGTACTAAAAAAATTTTTTTCATATCAAGGATGTACTAAAAAATTTTTTTCTAGATCGAGGATGTACTAAAAAAATTTTTTTTGATCGAGGATGTACTAAAAAAATTTTTTTTAAATCGAGGATGTACTAAAAAATTTTTTTAGATCGAGGATGTACTAAAAAAATTTTTTTTTATCGAGGATGTACTAAAACAATTTTTTTTGATCGAGGATGTACTAAAAAAATTTTTTTTAAATCGAGGATGTACTAAAAAATTTTTTTAGATCGAGGATGTACTAAAAAAATTTTTTTAGATCGAGGATGTACTAAAAAAATTTTTTTTTGATCGAGGATGTACTAAAAAAATTTTTTTTAGATCGAGGATTTACTAAAAAAATTTTTTTTGATCGATGATGTACTAAAAAAATTTTTTTTAGATCGAGGATGTACTAAAAAAATTTTTTTAGATCGAGGATGTACTAAAAAAAATTTTTTCATATCAAGGATGTACTAAAAAATTTTTTTTAGATCGAGGATGTACTAAAAAAATTTTTTTAGATCGAGGATGTACTAAAAAAATTTTTTTTTATCGAGGATGTACTAAAACAATTTTTTTTGATCGAGGATGTACTAAAAAAATTTTTTTTAAATCGAGGATGTACTAAAAAATTTTTTTAGATCGAGGATGTACTAAAAAAATTTTTTTAGATCGAGGATGTACTAAAAAAATTTTTTTCATATCGAGGATGTACTAAAAAAATTTTTTTTAGATCGAGGATTTACTAAAAAAATTTTTTTTGATCGAGGATGTACTAAAAAAATTTTTTTTAAATCGAGGATGTACTAAAAAATTTTTTTAGATCGAGGATGTACTAAAAAAATTTTTTTTTATCGAGGATGTACTAAAACAATTTTTTTTGATCGAGGATGTACTAAAAAAATTTTTTTTAAATCGAGGATGTACTAAAAAATTTTTTTAGATCGAGGATGTACTAAAAAAATTTTTTTAGATCGAGGATGTACTAAAAAAATTTTTTTTTGATCGAGGATGTACTAAAAAAATTTTTTTTAGATCGAGGATTTACTAAAAAAATTTTTTTTGATCGATGATGTACTAAAAAAATTTTTTTTAGATCGAGGATGTACTAAAAAAATTTTTTTAGATCGAGGATGTACTAAAAAAAATTTTTTCATATCAAGGATGTACTAAAAAATTTTTTTTAGATCGAGGATGTACTAAAAAAATTTTTTTAGATCGAGGATGTACTAAAAAAATTTTTTTTTATCGAGGATGTACTAAAACAATTTTTTTTGATCGAGGATGTACTAAAAAAATTTTTTTTAAATCGAGGATGTACTAAAAAATTTTTTTAGATCGAGGATGTACTAAAAAAATTTTTTTAGATCGAGGATGTACTAAAAAAATTTTTTTCATATCGAGGATGTACTAAAAAAATTTTTTTTAGATCGAGGATTTACTAAAAAAATTTTTTTTGATCGATGATGTACTAAAAAAATTTTTTTTAGATCGAGGATGTACTAAAAAAATTTTTTTAGATCGAGGATGTACTAAAAAAAATTTTTTCATATCAAGGATGTACTAAAAAATTTTTTTTAGATCGAGGATGTACTAAAAAAATTTTTTTAGATCGAGGATGTACTAAAAAAATTTTTTTTTGATCGAGGATGTACTAAAAAAATTTTTTTTAGATCGAGGATGTACTAAAAAAATTTTTTTTAGATCGAGGATGTACTAAAAAAATTTTTTTAGATCGAGGATGTACTAAAAAAAATTTTTTTAGATCGAGGATGTACTAAAAAAATTTTTTTAGATCGAGGATGTACTAAAAAAATTTTTTTTAGGTCGAGGATGTACTAAAAAAATTTTTTTTAGGTCGAGGATGTACTAAAAAAATTTTTTTAGATCGAGGATGTACTAAAAAAATTTTTTTTAGATCGAGGATGTACTAAAAAATTTTTTTTAAATCAAGGATGTACTAAAAAAAATTTTTTCATATCAAGGATGTACTAAAAAAATTTTTTTTAGATCGAGGATGTACTAAAAAAATTTTTTTAGATCGAGGATGTACTAAAAAAATTTTTTTTAAATCGAGGATGTACTAAAAAAATTTTTTTAGATCGAGGATGTACTAAAAAAATTTTTTTTAGATCGAGGATGTACTAAAAAATTTTTTTTAAATCGAGGATGTACTAAAAAAAATTTTTTCATATCAAGGATGTACTAAAAAAATTTTTTTTAGATCGAGGATGTACTAAAAAAATTTTTTTAGATCGAGGATGTACTAAAAAATTTTTTTTTAAATCGAGGATGTACTAAAAAATTTTTTTTAGATCGGGGATGTACTAAAAAAAATTTTTTCATATCAAGGATGTACTAAAAAAATTTTTTTAGATCGAGGATGTACTAAAAAAATTTTTTTTAGGTCGAGGACGTACTAAAAAAATTTTTTTAGATCGAGGATGTACTAAAAAAATTTTTTTTAGATCGAGGATGTACTAAAAAAATTTTTTTAGATCGAGGATGTACTAAAAAAATTTTTTTAGATCGAGGATGTACTAAAAAAATTTTTTTTAGATCGAGGATGTACTAAAAAATTTTTTTTAAATCGAGGATGTACTAAAAAAAATTTTTTCATATCAAGGATGTACTAAAAAAATTTTTTTTAGATCGAGGATGTACTAAAAAAATTTTTTTAAATCGAGGATGTACTAAAATAATTTTTTTTAAATCGAGGATGTACTAAAAAAATTTTTTTAGATCGAGGATGTACTAAAAAAATTTTTTTAAATCGAGGATGTACTAAAAAAATTTTTTTTAAATCGAGGATGTACTAAAAAAATTTTTTCATATCAAGGATGTACTAAAAAAATTTTTTTTAGATCGAGGATGTACTAAAAAAATTTTTTTAGATCGAGGATGTACTAAAAAAATTTTTTTTAAATCGAGGATGTACTAAAAAAATTTTTTTAGGTCGAGGATGTACTAAAAAAATTTTTTTTAGGTCGAGGATGTACTAAAAAAATTTTTTTAGATCGAGGATGTACTAAAAAAATTTTTTTTAGATCGAAGATGTACTAAAAAAATTTTTTTAGATCGAGGATGTACTAAAAAATTTTTTTTAAATCGAGGATGTACTAAAAAAATTTTTTTTAAATCGAGGATGTACTAAAAAAATTTTTTTAGATCGAGGATGTACTAAAAAAATTTTTTTTAGGTCGAGGATGTACTAAAAAAATTTTTTTAGATCGAGGATGTACTAAAAAAATTTTTTTTAGATCGAGGATGTACTAAAAAAATTTTTTAGATCGAGGATGTACTAAAAAATTTTTTTTAAATCGAGGATGTACTAAAAAAATTTTTTTTAAATCGAGGATGTACTAAAAAAATTTTTTTAGATCGAGGATGTACTAAAAAAATTTTTTTTAGGTCGAGGATGTACTAAAAAAATTTTTTTAGATCGAGGATGTACTAAAAAAATTTTTTTTAGATCGAGGATGTACTAAAAAATTTTTTTTAAATCGAGGATGTACTAAAAAAAATTTTTTCATATCAAGGATGTACTAAAAAAATTTTTTTTAGATCGAGGATGTACTAAAAAAATTTTTTTAGATCGAGGATGTACTAAAAAAATTTTTTTTAAATCGAGGATGTACTAAAAAAATTTTTTTAGATCGAGGATGTACTAAAAAAATTTTTTTTAGATCGAGGATGTACTAAAAAATTTTTTTTAAATCGAGGATGTACTAAAAAAAATTTTTTCATATCAAGGATGTACTAAAAAAATTTTTTTTAGATCGAGGATGTACCAAAAAAATTTTTTTAGATCGAGGATGTACTAAAAAATTTTTTTTTAAATCGAGGATGTACTAAAAAATTTTTTTTAGATCGAGGATGTACTAAAACAAATTTTTTCATATCAAGGATATACTAAAAAAATTTTTTTAGATCGAGGATGTACTAAAAAAATTTTTTTTAGGTCGAGGATGTACTAAAAAAATTTTTTTAGATCGAGGATGTACTAAAAAAATTTTTTTTAGATCGAGGATGTACTAAAAAAATTTTTTTAGATCGAGGATGTACTAAAAAAATTTTTTTTAGATCGAGGATGTACTAAAAAATTTTTTTTAAATCGAGGATGTACTAAAAAAAATTTTTTCATATCAAGGATGTACTAAAAAAATTTTTTTTAGATCGAGGATGTACTAAAAAAATTTTTTTAGATCGAGAATGTACTAAAAAAATTTTTTTAAATCGAGGATGTACTAAAAAAATTTTTTTTAAATCGAGGATGTACTAAAAAAATTTTTTTAGATCGAGGATGTACTAAAAAAATTTTTTTTAGATCGAGGATGTACTAAAAAATTTTTTTTAAATCGAGGATGTACTAAAAAAAATTTTTTCATATCCAGGATGTACTAAAAAAATTTTTTTTAGATCGAGGATGTACTAAAAAAATTTTTTTTAGATCGAGGATGTACTAAAAAAATTTTTTTAGATCGAGGATGTACTAAAAAAATTTTTTTAAATCGAGGATGTACTAAAAAAATTTTTTTTAAATCGAGGATGTACTAAAAAAATTTTTTTAGATCGAGGATGTACTAAAAAAATTTTTTTTTGGTCGAGGATGTACTAAAAAAATTTTTTTAGATCGAGGATGTACTAAAAAAATTTTTTTTAGATCGAGGATGTACTAAAAAATTTTTTTTAAATCGAGGATGTACTAAAAAAAATTTTTTCATATCAAGGATGTACTAAAAAAATTTTTTTTAGATCGAGGATGTACTAAAAAAATTTTTTTAGATCGAGGATGTACTAAAAAAATTTTTTTTAAATCGAGGATGTACTAAAAAAATTTTTTTAGATCGAGGATGTACTAAAAAAATTTTTTTTAGATCGAGGATGTACTAAAAAAAATTTTTTCATATCAAGGATGTACTAAACAAATTTTTTTTTGATCGAGGATGTACTAAAAAAATTTTTTTAGATCGAGGATGTACTAAAAAAATTTTTTTCATATCAAGGATGTACTAAAAAATTTTTTTTAGATCGAGGATGTACTAAAAAAATTTTTTTTCATATCAAGGATGTACTAAAAAAATTTTTTTTAGATCGAGGATGTACTAAAAAAATTTTTTTTGATCGAGGATGTACTAAAAAAATTTTTTTAGATCGAGGATGTACTGAAAAAAATTTTTTCATATCAAGGATGAACTAAAAAATTTTTTTTTAGATCGAGGATGTACTAAAAAAAATTTTTTTCATATCAAGGATGTACTAAAAAAATTTTTTTTTAGATCGAGGATGTACTAAAAAAATTTTTTTAGATCGAGGATGTACTAAAAAAAATTTTTTAGATCGAGGATGTACTAAAAAAAATTTTTTCATATCAAGGATGTACTAAAAAAATTTTTTTTAGATCGAGGATGTACTAAAAAAATTTTTTTTGATCGAGGATGTACTAAAAAAATTTTTTTAGATCGAGGATGTACTAAAAAAAATTTTTTCATATCAAGGATGTACTAAAAAAATTTTTTTTAGATCGAGGATGTACTAAAAAAATGTTTTTTAGATCGAGGATGTACTAAAAAAATTTTTTTAGATCGAGGATGTACTAAAAAAAATTTTTTCATATCAAGGATGTACTAAAAAAATTTTTTTTAGATCGAGGATGTACTAAAAAATTTTTTTTTGATCGAGGATGTACTAAAAAAATTTTTTTAGATCGAGGATGTACTAAAAAAAATTTTTTCATATCAAGGATGTACTAAAAAAATTTTTTTTAGATCGAGGATGTACTAAAAAAATTTTTTTTGATCTAGGATGTACTAAAAAAATTTTTTTTAGATCGAGGATGTACTAAAAAAATTTTTTTAGATCGAGGATGTACTAAAAAATTTTTTTTCATATCAAGGATGTACTAAAAAATTTTTTTTTAGATCGAGGATGTACTAAAAAAATTTTTTTTGATCGAGGATGTACTAAAAAAATTTTTTTCATATCAAGGATGTACTAAAAAAATTTTTTTTAGATCGAGGATGTACTAAAAAAATTTTTTTTGATCGAGGATGTACTAAAAAAATTTTTTTTAGATCGAGGATGTACTAAAAAAATTTTTTTCATATCAAGGATGTACTAAAAAAATTTTTTTTAGATCGAGGATGTAGTAAAAAATTTTTTTTTGATCGAGTATGTACTAAAAAAATTTTTTTAGATCGAGGATGTACTAAAAAAAATTTTTTCATATCAAGGATGTACTAAAAAATTTTTTTTTTAGATCGAGGATGTATTAAAAAATTTTTTTTTGATCGAGGATGTGCTAAAAAAATTTTTTTTAGATCGAGGAAGTACTAAAAAAATTTTTTTTTGATCGAAGATGTACTAAAAAAATTTTTTTAGATCGAGGATGTACTAAAAAAAATTTTTTCATATCAAGGATGTACTAAAAAATTTTTTTTAGATCGAGGATGTACTAAAAAAAATTTTTTTTGATCAAGGATGTACTAAAAAAATTGTTTTTGATCTAGGATGTACTAAAAAAATTTTTTTTGATCGAGGATGTACTAAAAAAATTTTTTCATATCAAGGATGTACTAAAAAATTTTTTTTAGATCGAGGATGTACTAAAAAAATTTTTTTAGATCGAGGATGTACTAAAAAAATTTTTTCATATCAAGGATGTATTAAAAAAATTTTTTTTAGATCGAGGATGTACTAAAAAAATTTTTTTTGATCGAGGATGTACTAAAAAAATTTTTTTAGATCGAGGATGTACTAAAAAAATTTTTTTAGATCGAGGATGTACTAAAAAATTTTTTTTCATATCAAGGATGTACTAAAAAAATTTTTTTTAGATCGAGGATGTACTAAAAAAATTTTTTTCATATCAAGGATGTACTAAAAAAATTTTTTTTAGATCGAGGATGTACTAAAAAAATTTTTTTTGATCGAGGATGTACTAAAAAAATTTTTTTCATATCAAGGATGTACTAAAAAAATTTTTTTTAGATCGAGGATGTACTAAAAAAATTTTTTTAGATCGAGGATGTACTAAAAAAATTTTTTCATATCAAGGATGTATTAAAAAAATTTTTTTTAGATCGAGGATGTACTAAAAAAATTTTTTTTGATCGAGGATGTACTAAAAAAATTTTTTTCATATCAAGGATGTACTAAAAAAATTTTTTTTAGATCGAGGATGTACTAAAAAAATTTTTTTCATATCAAGGATGTACTAAAAAAATTTTTTTTAGATCGAGGATGTACTAAAAAAATTTTTTTAGATCGAGGATGTACTAAAAAAATTTTTTTTAGATCGAGGATGTACTAAAAAAATTTTTTTCATATCAAGGATGTACTAAAAAAATTTTTTTTAGATCGAGGATGTACTAAAAAAATTTTTTTAGATCGAGGATGTACTAAAAAAATTTTTTTTAGATCGAGGATGTAGTAAAAAATTTTTTTTTGATCGAGGATGTACTAAAAAAATTTTTTTAGATCGAGGATGTACTAAAAAAAATTTTTTCATATCAAGGATGTACTAAACAAATTTTTTTTAGATCGAGGAAGTACTAAAAAAATTTTTTTTGATCGAAGATGTACTAAAAAAATTTTTTTTAGATCGAGGATGTACTAAAAAAATTTTTTTTGATCTAGGATGTACTAAAAAAATTTTTTTTAGATCGAGGATGTACTAAAAAAATTTTTTTAGATCGAGGATGTACTAAAAAATTTTTTTTCATATCAAGGATGTACTAAAAAATTTTTTTTTAGATCGAGGATGTACTAAAAAAATTTTTTTTGATCGAGGATGTACTAAAAAAATTTTTTTCATATCAAGGATGTACTAAAAAAATTTTTTTTAGATCGAGGATGTACTAAAAAAATTTTTTTTGATCGAGGATGTACTAAAAAAATTTTTTTTAGATCGAGGATGTACTAAAAAAATTTTTTTCATATCAAGGATGTACTAAAAAAATTTTTTTTAGATCGAGGATGTAGTAAAAAATTTTTTTTGATCGAGGATGTACTAAAAAAATTTTTTTAGATCGAGGATGTACTAAAAAAAATTTTTTCATATCAAGGATGTACTAAAAAATTTTTATTTTAGATCGAGGATGTATTAAAAAATTTTTTTTTGATCGAGGATGTGCTAAAAAAATTTTTTATAGATCGAGGAAGTACTAAAAAAATTTTTTTTTGATCGAAGATGTACTAAAAAAATTTTTTTAATACGAGGATGTACTAAAAAATTTTTTTCATATCAAGGATGTACTAAAAAAATTTTTTTTAAATCGAGGATGTACAAAAAAAATTTTGTTTAGATCGAGGATGTACTAAAAAATTTTTTTTAAATCGAGGATGTACTAAAAAAATTTTTTTAGATCGAGGATGTACTAAAAAAATTTTTTTCATATCAAGGATGTACTAAAAAAATTTTTTTTAAATCGAGGATGTACTAAAAAAATTTTTTTTTGATCGAGGATGTACTACAAAAATTTTTTTAGATCGAGGATGTACTAAAAAAATTTTTTTTAGATCAAGGATGTACTAAAAAAATTTTTTTTAGATCGTGGATGTACTAAAAAAATTTTTTTAGAACGAGGATGTACTAAAAAAATTTTTTTCATATCAAGGATGTACTAAAAAAATTTTTTTTAAATCGAGGATGTACTAAAAAAATTTTTTTTGATCGAGGATGTACTACAAAAATTTTTTTAGATCGAGGATGTACTAAAAAAATTTTTTTTAGATCGAGGATGTACTAAAAAAATTTTTTTCATATCAAGGATGTACTAAAAAAATTTTTTTAGATCGAGGATGTACTAAAAAAATTTTTTTCATATCAAGGATGTACTAAAAAAATTTTTTTAGATCGAGGATGTACTAAAAAAATTTTTTTCATATCAAGGATGTACTAAAAAAATTTTTTTTAAATCGAGGATGTAATAAAAAAATTTTTTTTAGATCGAGGATGTACTAAAAAAATTTTTTCATATCAAGGATGTACTAAAAAAATTTTTTTTAGATCGAGGATGTACTAAAAAAATTTTTTCATATCAAGGATGTACTAAAAAAATTTTTTTTAGATCGAGGATGTACTAAAAAAATTTTTTTCATATCAAGGATGTACTAAAAAAATTTTTTTTAAATCGAGGATGTACTAAAAAAATTTTTTTTGATCGAGGATGTACTACAAAAATTTTTTTAGATCGAGGATGTACTAAAAAAATTTTTTTTAGATCGAGGATGTACTAAAAAAATTTTTTTAGATCGAGGATGTACTAAAAAAATTTTTTTCATATCAAGGATGTACTAAAAAAATTTTTTTTAAATCGAGGATGTACTAAAAAAATTTTTTTAGATCGAAGATGTACTAAAAAAATATTTTTAGATCGAGGATGTACTAAAAAAATTTGTTTTAGATCGAAGATGTACTAAAAAAATTTTTTTTAGATCGAGGATGTACTAAAAAAATTTTTTTTAGATCGAGGATGTACTAAAAAAATTTTTTTTAGATCGAGGATGTACTAAAAAAAATTTTTCATATCAAGGATGTACTAAAAAAATTTTTTTTAGATCGAGGATGTACTACAAAAATTTTTTTAGATCGAGGATGTACTAACAAAATTTTTTTAGATCGAGGATGTACTAAAAAAATTTTTTTCATATCAAGGATGTACTAAAAAAATTTTTTTTAGATCGAGGATGTACTAAAAAAATTTTTTTCATATCAAGGATGTACTAAAAAAATTTTTTTTTAAATCGAGGATGTACTAAAAAAATTTTTTTTGATCGAGGATGTACTACAAAAATTTTTTTAGATCGAGGATGTACTAAAAAAATTTTTTTTAGATCGAGGATGTACTAAAAAAATTTTTTTAGATCGAGGATGTACTAAAAAAATTTTTTTCATATCAAGGATGTACTAAAAAATTTTTTTTTAAATCGAGGATGTACTAAAAAAATTTTTTTAGATCGAGGATGTACTAAAAAAATTTTTTTTAGATCGAGGATGTACTAAAAAATTTTTTTTAAATCGAGGATGTACTAAAAAAAATTTTTTCATATCAAGGATGTACTAAAAAAATTTTTTTTAGATCGAGGATGTACTAAAAAAATTTTTTTAGATCGAGGATGTACTAAAAAATTTTTTTTTAAATCGAGGATGTACTAAAAAATTTTTTTTAAGATCGAGGATGTACTAAAACAAATTTTTTCATATCAAGGATATACTAAAAAAAATTTTTTAGATCGAGGATGTACTAAAAAAATTTTTTTTAGGTCGAGGATGTACTAAAAAAATTTTTTTAGATCGAGGATGTACTAAAAAAATTTTTTTTAGATCGAGGATGTACTAAAAAAATTTTTTTAGATCGAGGATGTACTAAAAAAATTTTTTTTAGATCGAGGATGTACCAAAAAATTTTTTTTAAATCGAGGATGTACTAAAAAAAATTTTTTCATATCAAGGATGTACTAAAAAAATTTTTTTTAGATCGAGGATGTACTAAAAAAATTTTTTTAGATCGAGGATGTACTAAAAAAATTTTTTTAAATCGAGGATGTACTAAAAAAATTTTTTTTAAATCGAGGATGTACTAAAAAAATTTTTTTTGATCGAGGATGTACTAAAAAAATTTTTTTTAGATCGAGGATGTACTAAAAAATTTTTTTTAAATCGAGGATGTACTAAAAAAAATTTTTTCATATCCAGGATGTACTAAAAAAATTTTTTTTAGATCGAGGATGTACTAAAAAAATTTTTTTTAGATCGAGGATGTACTAAAAAAATTTTTTTAGATCGAGGATGTACTAAAAAAATTTTTTTAAATCGAGGATGTACTAAAAAAATTTTTTTTAAATCGAGGATGTACTAAAAAAATTTTTTTAGATCGAGGATGTACTAAAAAAATTTTTTTTAAATCGAGGATGTACTAAAAAAATTTTTTTAGATCGAGGATGTACTAAAAAAATTTTTTTTAAATCGAGGATGTACTAAAAAAATTTTTTTAGATCGAGGATGTACTAAAAAAATTTTTTTTAGATCGAGGATGTACTAAAAAATTTTTTTTAAATCGAGGATGTACTAAAAAAAATTTTTTCATATCAAGGATGTACTAAAAAAATTTTTTTTAGATCGAGGATGTACTAAAAAAATTTTTTTAGATCGAGGATGTACTAAAAAATTTTTTTTTAAATCGAGGATGTACTTAAAAATTTTTTTTAGATCGAGGATGTACTAAAAAAAATTTTTTCATATCAAGGATGTACTAAAAAAATTTTTTTAGATCGAGGATGTACTAAAAAAATTTTTTTTAGATCGAGGATGTACTAAAAAATTTTTTTTAAATCGAGGATGTACTAAAAAAAATTTTTTCATATCAAGGATGTACTAAAAAAATTTTTTTTAGATCGAGGATGTACTAAAAAAATTTTTTTAGATCGAGGATGTACTAAAAAAATTTTTTTAAATCGAGGATGTACTAAAAAAATTTTTTTTAAATCGAGGATGTACTAAAAAAATTTTTTTAGATCGAGGATGTACTAAAAAAATTTTTTTTAGGTCGAGGATGTACTAAAAAAATTTTTTTAGATCGAGGATGTACTAAAAAAATTTTTTTTAGGTCGAGGATGTACTAAAAAAATTTTTTTAGATCGAGGATGTACTAAAAAAATTTTTTTTAGATCGAGGATGTACTAAAAAATTTTTTTTAAATCGAGGATGTACTAAAAAAAATTTTTTCATATCAAGGATGTACTAAAAAAATTTTTTTTAGATCGAGGATGTACTAAAAAAATTTTTTTAGATCGAGGATGTACTAAAAAAATTTTTTTTAAATCGAGGATGTACTAAAAAAATTTTTTTAGATCGAGGATGTACTAAAAAAATTTTTTTTAGATCGAGGATGTACTAAACAATTTTTTTTAAATCGAGGATGTACTAAAAAAAATTTTTTCATATCAAGGATGTACTAAAAAAATTTTTTTTAGATCGAGGATGTACTAAAAAAATTTTTTTAGATCGAGGATGTACTAAAAAAATTTTTTTTAGGTCGAGGATGTACTAAAAAAATTTTTTTAGATCGAGGATGTACTAAAAAAATTTTTTTTAGATCGAGGATGTACTAAAAAAATTTTTTTAGATCGAGGATGTACTAAAAAAATTTTTTTTAGATCGAGGATGTACTAAAAAATTTTTTTTAAATCGAGGATGTACTAAAAAAAATTTTTTCATATCAAGGATGTACTAAAAAAATTTTTTTTAGATCGAGGATGTACTAAAAAAATTTTTTTAGATCGAGGATGTACTAAAAAAAATTTTTTTTAAATCGAGGATGTACTAAAAAAATTTTTTTAGATCGAGGATGTACAAAAAAAATTTTTTTTAGATCGAGGATGTACTAAACAATTTTTTTTAAATCGAGGATGTACTAAAAAAAATTTTTTCATATCAAGGATGTACTAAAAAAATTTTTTTTAGATCGAGGATGTACTAAAAAAATTTTTTTAGATCGAGGATGTACTAAAAAAATTTTTTTTTAGGTCGAGGATGTACTAAAAAAATTTTTTTAGATCGAGGATGTACTAAAAAAATTTTTTTTAGATCGAGGATGTACTAAAAAAATTTTTTTAGATCGAGGATGTACTAAAAATTTTTTTTTAGATCGAGGATGTACTAAAAAATTTTTTTAGATCGAGGATGTACTAAAAAATTTTTTTTTGATCGAGGATGTACTAAAAAAATTTTTTTCATATCAAGGATGTACTAAAAAAATTTTTTTAGATCGAGGATGTACTAAAAAATTTTTTTCCATATCAATGATGTACTAAAAAAAATTTTTTTTAGATCGAGGATGTACTAAAAAAATTTTTTTAGATCGAGGATGTACTAAAAAAATTTTTTTAGATCGAGGATGTACTAAAAAAAATTTTTTCATATCAAGGATGTACAAAAAGAATTTTTTTTTAGATCGAGGATGTACTAAAAAAATTTTTTTCATATCAAGGATGTACTAAAAAATTTTTTTTAGATCGAGGATGTACTAAAAAAATTTTTTTAGATCGAGGATGTACTAAAAAAATTTTTTTTGATCGAGGATGTACTAAAAAAATTTTTTTAGATCGAGGATGTACTTAAAAAAATTTTTTTTGATCGAGGATGTACTAAAAAAATTTTTTTCATATCAAGGATGTACTAAAAAATTTTTTTTAGATCGAGGATGTACTAAAAAATTTTTTTAGATCGAGGATGTACTAAAAAATTTTTTTTAAATCGAGGATGTACTAAAAAAATTTTTTTCATATCAAGGATGTACTAAAAAATTTTTTTTAGATCGAGGATGTACTAAAAAAATTTTTTTTAGATCGAGGATGTACTATAAAAATTTTGTTTAGATCGAGGATGTACTAAAAAAATTTTTTTTAGATCGAGGATGTACTAAAAAAATTTTTTTAGATCGAGGATGTACTAAAAAATTTTTTTTTAGATCGAGGATGTACTAAAAAATTTTTTTTGATCGAGGATGTACTAAAAAAATTTTTTTTAGATCAAGGATGTACTAAAAAAATTTTTTTTGATGGAGGATGTACTAAAAAAATTTTTTTTAGATCGAGGATGTACTAAAAAATTTTTTTTAGATCGAGGATGTACTAAAAAACATTTTTTCATATCAAGGATGTACTAAAAAAATTTTTTTTTGATCGAGGATGTACTAAAAAAATTTTTTTTGATCGAGGATGTACTAAAAAAATTTTTTTAGATCGAGGATGTATTAAAAAAATTTTTTTTAGATCGAGGATGTACTAAAAAAATTTTTTTT
>NW_026525608.1:0-26431 GCF_943737925.1 Anopheles nili | reverse complement strand
GAGGATGTACTAAAAAAAATTTTTTCATATCAAGGATGTACTAAAAAAATTTTTTTTAGATCGAGGATGTACTAAAAAAATTTTTTTAGATCGAGGATGTACTAAAAAATTTTTTTTTAAATCGAGGATGTACTAAAAAAATTTTTTTAGATCGAGGATGTACTAAAAAAATTTTTTTTAGATCGAGGATGTACTAAAAAATTTTTTTTAAATCGAGGATGTACTAAAAAAAATTTTTTCATATCAAGGATGTACTAAAAAAATTTTTTTAGATCGAGGATGTACTAAAAAAATTTTTTTAGATCGAGGATGTACTAAAAAAATTTTTTTTAGATCGAGGATGTACTAAAAAATTTTTTTTAAAAAGAGGATGTACTAAAAAAAATTTTTTCATATCAAGGATGTACTAAAAAAATTTTTTTTAGATCGAGGATGTACTAAAAAAATTTTTTTAGATCGAGGATGTACTAAAAAAATTTTTTTAAATCGAGGATGTACTAAAAAATTTTTTTTTAAATCGAGGATGTACTAAAAAAATTTTTTTAGATCGAGGATGTACTAAAAAAATTTTTTTTAGGTCGAGGATGTACTAAAAAAATTTTTTTAGATCGAGGATGTACTAAAAAAATTTTTTTTAGGTCGAGGATGTACTAAAAAAATTTTTTTAGATCGAGGATGTACTAAAAAAATTTTTTTTAGATCGAGGATGTACTAAAAAATTTTTTTTAAATCGAGGATGTACTAAAAAAAATTTTTTCATATCAAGGATGTACTAAAAAAATTTTTTTTAGATCGAGGATGTACTAAAAAAATTTTTTTAGATCGAGGATGTACTAAAAAAATTTTTTTTTAAATCGAGGATGTACTAAAAAAATTTTTTTAGATCGAGGATGTACTAAAAAAATTTTTTTTAGATCGAGGATGTACTAAAAAATTTTTTTTAAATCGAGGATGTACTAAAAAAAATTTTTTCATATCAAGGATGTACTAAAAAAATTTTTTTTAGATCGAGGATGTACTAAAAAAATTTTTTTATATCGAGGATGTACTAAAAAATTTTTTTTTAAATCGAGGATGTACTAAAAAATTTTTTTTAGATCGAGGATGTACTAAAAAAAATTTTTTCATATCAAGGATGTACTAAAAAAATTTTTTTAGATCGAGGATGTACTAAAAAAATTTTTTTTAGATCGAGGATGTACTAAAAATTTTTTTTTAAATCGAGGATGTACTAAAAAAAATTTTTTCATATCAAGGATGTACTAAAAAAATTTTTTTTAGATCGAGGATGTACTAAAAAAATTTTTTTAGATCGAGGATGTACTAAAAAAATTTTTTTTAGGTCGAGGATGTACTAAAAAAATTTTTTTAGATCGAGGATGTACTAAAAAAATTTTTTTTAGATCGAGGATGTACTAAAAAAATTTTTTTAGATCGAGGATGTACTAAAAAAATTTTTTTAAATCGAGGATGTACTAAAAAATTTTTTTTTAAATCGAGGATGTACTAAAAAAATTTTTTTAGATCGAGGATGTACTAAAAAAATTTTTTTTAGGTCGAGGATGTACTAAAAAAATTTTTTTAGATCGAGGATGTACTAAAAAAATTTTTTTTAGGTCGAGGATGTACTAAAAAAATTTTTTTAGATCGAGGATGTACTAAAAAAATTTTTTTTAGATCGAGGATGTACTAAAAAATTTTTTTTAAATCGAGGATGTACTAAAAAAAATTTTTTCATATCAAGGATGTACTAAAAAAATTTTTTTTAGATCGAGGATGTACTAAAAAATTTTTTTTAAATCGAGGATGTACTAAAAAAAATTTTTTCATATCAAGGATGTACTAAAAAAATTTTTTTTAGATCGAGGATGTACTAAAAAAATTTTTTTAGATCGAGGATGTACTAAAAAAATTTTTTTTAAATCGAGGATGTACTAAAAAAATTTTTTTAGATCGAGGATGTACTAAAAAAATTTTTTTTAGATCGAGGATGTACTAAAAAAATTTTTTTAGATCGAGGATGTACTAAAAAAATTTTTTTTTTAGATCGAGGATGTACTAAAAAAATTTTTTTAGATCGAGGATGTACTAAAAAATTTTTTTTTAAATCGAGGATGTACTAAAAAAATTTTTTTAGATCGAGGATGTACTAAAAAAATTTTTTTTAGATCGAGGATGTACTAAAAAATTTTTTTTAAATCGAGGATGTACTAAAAAAAATTTTTTCATATCAAGGATGTACTAAAAAAATTTTTTTTAGATCGAGGATGTACTAAAAAAATTTTTTTAGATCGAGGATGTACTAAAAAAATTTTTTTTAGGTCGAGGATGTACTAAAAAAATTTTTTTAGATCGAGGATGTACTAAAAAAATTTTTTTTAGATCGAGGATGTACTAAAAAAATTTTTTTAGATCGAGGATGTACTAAAAAAATTTTTTTAAATCGAGGATGTACTAAAAAATTTTTTTTTAAATCGAGGATGTACTAAAAAAATTTTTTTAGATCGAGGATGTACTAAAAAAATTTTTTTTAGGTCGAGGATGTACTAAAAAAATTTTTTTAGATCGAGGATGTACTAAAAAAATTTTTTTTAGGTCGAGGATGTACTAAAAAAATTTTTTTAGATCGAGGATGTACTAAAAAAATTTTTTTTAGATCGAGGATGTACTAAAAAATTTTTTTTAAATCGAGGATGTACTAAAAAAAATTTTTTCATATCAAGGATGTACTAAAAAAATTTTTTTTAGATCGAGGATGTACTAAAAAAATTTTTTTAGATCGAGGATGTACTAAAAAAATTTTTTTTAAATCGAGGATGTACTAAAAAAATTTTTTTAGATCGAGGATGTACTAAAAAAATTTTTTTTAGATCGAGGATGTACTAAAAAATTTTTTTTAAATCGAGGATGTACTAAAAAAAATTTTTTCATATCAAGGATGTACTAAAAAAATTTTTTTTAGATCGAGGATGTACTAAAAAAATTTTTTTATATCGAGGATGTACTAAAAAATTTTTTTTTAAATCGAGGATGTACTAAAAAATTTTTTTTAGATCGAGGATGTACTAAAAAAAATTTTTTCATATCAAGGATGTACTAAAAAAATTTTTTTAGATCGAGGATGTACTAAAAAAATTTTTTTTAGGTCGAGGATGTACTAAAAAAATTTTTTTAGATCGAGGATGTACTAAAAAAATTTTTTTTAGATCGAGGATGTACTAAAAAAATTTTTTTAGATCGAGGATGTACTAAAAAAATTTTTTTTCGATCGAGGATGTACTAAAAAATTTTTTTTAAATCGAGGATGTACTAAAAAAAATTTTTTCATATCAAGGATGTACTAAAAAAATTTTTTTAAGATCGAGGATGTACTAAAAAAATTTTTTTAGATCGAGGATGTACTAAAAAATTTTTTTTTAAATCGAGGATGTACTAAAAAATTTTTTTTAGATCGAGGATGTACTAAAAAAAATTTTTTCATATCAAGGATGTACTAAAAAAATTTTTTTAGATCGAGGATGTACTAAAAAAATTTTTTTTAGATCGAGGATGTACTAAAAAATTTTTTTTAAATCGAGGATGTACTAAAAAAAATTTTTTCATATCAAGGATGTACTAAAAAAATTTTTTTTAGATCGAGGATGTACTAAAAAAATTTTTTTAGATCGAGGATGTACTAAAAAAATTTTTTTAAATCGAGGATGTACTAAAAAAATTTTTTTTAAATCGAGGATGTACTAAAAAAATTTTTTTAGATCGAGGATGTACTAAAAAAATTTTTTTAGGTCGAGGATGTACTAAAAAAATTTTTTTAGATCGAGGATGTACTAAAAAAATTTTTTTTAAATCGAGGATGTACTTAAAAAATTTTTTTAGATCGAGGATGTACTAAAAAAATTTTTTTTAGATCGAGGATGTACTAAAAAATTTTTTTTAAATCGAGGATGTACTAAAAAAAATTTTTTCATATCGAGGATGTACTAAAAAAATTATTTTAAATCGAGGATGTACTAAAAAAATTTTTTTAGATCGAGGATGTACTAAAAAAATTGTTTTTAGCTCGAGGATGTACTAAAAAAATTTTTTTAGATCGAGGATGTACTAAAAAAATTTTTTTTAGGTCGAGGATGTACTAAAAAAATTTTTTTAGATCGAGGATGTACTAAAAAAATTCTTTTTAGATCGAGGATGTACTAAAAAAATTTTTTTAAATCGAGGATGTACTAAAAAAATTTTTTTTAAATCGAGGATGTACTAAAAAATTTTTTTTAGATCGAGGATGTACTAAAAAAATTTTTTTAGGTCGAGGATGTACTAAAAAAATTTTTTTTAGATCGAGGATGTACTAAAAAAATTTTTTTAGATCGAGGATGTACTAAAAAAATTTTTTTAAATCGAGGATGTACTAAAAAAATTTTTTTTAAATCGAGGATGTACTAAAAAAATTTTTTTAGATCGAGGATGTACTAAAAAAATTTTTTTAGGTCGAGGATGTACTAAAAAAATTTTTTTAGATCGAGGATGTACTAAAAAAATTTTTTTTAAATCGAGGATGTACTTAAAAAATTTTTTTAGATCGAGGATGTACTAAAAAAATTTTTTTTAGATCGAGGATGTACTAAAAAATTTTTTTTAAATCGAGGATGTACTAAAAAAAATTTTTTAATATCAAGGATGTACTAAAAAAATTATTTTAAATCGAGGATGTACTAAAAAAATTTTTTTAGATCGAGGATGTACTAAAAAAATTGTTTTTAGCTCGAGGATGTACTAAAAAAATTTTTTTTAGGTCGAGGATGTACTAAAAAAATTTTTTTAGATCGAGGATGTACTAAAAAAATTTTTTTTAAATCGAGGATGTACTAAAAAAATTTTTTTAGATCGAGGATGTACTAAAAAAATTTTTTTAAATCGAGGATGTACTAAAAAAATTTTTTTTAAATCGAGGATGTACTAAAAAATTTTTTTTAGATCGAGGATGTACTAAAAAAATTTTTTTAGGTCGAGGATGTACTAAAAAAATTTTTTTTAGGTCGAGGATGTACTAAAAAAATTTTTTTAGATCGAGGATGTACTAAAAAAATTTTTTTTAAATCGAGGATGTACTAAAAAAATTTTTTTAGATCGAGGATGTACTAAAAAAATTTTTTTTAGGTCGAGGATGTACTAAAAAAATTTTTTTAGATCGAGGATGTACTAAAAAAATTTTTTTTAGGTCGAGGATGTACTAAAAAAATTTTTTTAGATCGAGGATGTACTAAAAAAATTTTTTTAAATCGAGGATGTACTAAAAAAATTTTTTTTAAATCGAGGATGTACTAAAAAAATTTTTTTAGATCGAGGATGTACTAAAAAAATTTTTTTAAATCGAGGATGTACTAAAAAAATTTTTTTTAGATCGAGGATGTACTAAAAAAATTTTTTTAGGTCGAGGATGTACTAAAAAAATTTTTTTAGGTCGAGGATGTACTAAAAAAATTTTTTTAGATCGAGGATGTACTAAAAAAATTTTTTTTAAATCGAGGATGTACTAAAAAAATTTTTTTAGATCGAGGATGTACTAAAAAAATTTTTTTTAGATCGAGGATGTACTAAAAAAATTTTTTAGGTCGAGGATGTACTAAAAAAATTTTTTTTAGGTCGAGGATGTACTAAAAAAATTTTTTTAGATCGAGGATGTACTAAAAAAATTTTTTTTAAATCGAGGATGTACTAAAAAAATTTTTTTTAAATCGAGGATGTACTAAAAAAATTTTTTTAGATCGAGGATGTACTAAAAAAATTTTTTTTAGATCGAGGATGTACTAAAAAATTTTTTTTAAATCGAGGATGTACTAAAAAAAATTTTTTCATATCAAGGATGTACTAAACAAATTTTTTTTAGATCGAGGATGTGCTAAAAAAATTTTTTTAGATCGAGGATGTACTAAAAAAATTTTTTTTAAATCGAGGATGTACTAAAAAAATTTTTTTAGATCGAGGATGTACTAAAAAAATTTTTTTTAGGTCGAGGATGTACTAAAAAAATTTTTTTAGATCGAGGATGTACTAAAAAAATTTTTTTTAGGTCGAGGATGTACTAAAAAAATTTTTTTAGATCGAGGATGTACTAAAAAAATTTTTTGTAGATCGAGGATGTACTAAAAAATTTTTTTTAAATCGAGGATGTACTAAAAAAAATTTTTTCATATCAAGGATGTACTAAAAAAATTTTTTTTAGATCGAGGATGTACTAAAAAAATTTTTTTAGATCGAGGATGTACTAAAAAATTTTTTTTTAAATCGAGGATGTACTAAAAAAATTTTTTTAGATCGAGGATGTACTAAAAAATTTTTTTTAGATCGAGGATGTACTAAAAAATTTTTTTTAAATCGAGGATGTACTAAAAAAAATTTTTTCATATCAAGGATGTACTAAAAAAATTTTTTTTAGATCGAGGATGTACTAAAAAAATTTTTTTAGATCGAGGATGTACTAAAAAAATTTTTTTTAGATCGAGGATGTACTAAAAAATTTTTTTTAAAAAGAGGATGTACTAAAAAAAATTTTTTCATATCAAGGATGTACTAAAAAAATTTTTTTTAGATCAAGGATGTACTAAAAAAATTTTTTTAGATCGAGGATGTACTAAAAAAATTTTTTTTAAATCGAGGATGTACTAAAAAAATTTTTTTAGATCGAGGATGTACTAAAAAAATTTTTTTCAGGTCGAGGATGTACTAAAAAAATTTTTTTAGATCGAGGATGTACTAAAAAAATTTTTTTTAGGTCGAGGATGTACTAAAAAAATTTTTTTAGATCGAGGATGTACTAAAAAAATTTTTTTTAGATCGGGGATGTACTAAAAAAATTTTTTTAAATCGAGGATGTACTAAAAAAATTTTTTTTAAATCGAGGATGTACTAAAAAAATTTTTTTAGATCGAGGATGTACTAAAAAAATTTTTTTTAGGTCGAGGATGTACTAAAAAAATTTTTTTAGATCGAGGATGTACTAAAAAAATTTTTTTTAGGTCGAGGATGTACTAAAAAAATTTTTTTAGATCGAGGATGTACAAAAAAAAATTTTTTTAGATCGAGGATGTACTAAAAAAATTTTTTTAAATCGAGGATGTACTAAAAAAATTTTTTTTAAATCGAGGATGTACTAAAAAAATTTTTTTAGATCGAGGATGTACTAAAAAAATTTTTTTTAGATCGAGGATGTACTAAAAAAATTTTTTTAGATCGAGGATGTACTAAAAAAATTTTTTTTAAATCGAGGATGTACTAAAAAAATTTTTTTAGATCGAGGATGTACTAAAAAAATTTTTTTTAGATCGAGGATGTACTAAAAAAATTTTTTTAGATCGAGGATGTGCTAAAAAAATTTTTTTTAGATCGAGGATGTACTAAAAAATTTTTTTTAAATCGAGGATGTACTAAAAAAAATTTTTTCATATCAAGGATGTACTAAAAAAATTTTTTTTAGATCGAGGATGTACTAAAAAAATTTTTTTTAGATCGAGGATGTACTAAAAAAATTTTTTTAAATCGAGGATGTACTAAAAAATTTTTTTTAAATCGAGGATGTACTAAAAAAATTTTTTTAAATCGAGGATGTACTAAAAAAATTTTTTTTAAATCGAGGATGTACTAAAAAAATTTTTTTAGATCGAGGATGTACTAAAAAAATTTTTTTAAATCGAGGATGTACTAAAACAATTTTTTTTAAATCGAGGATGTACTAAACAAATTTTTTCATATCAAGGATGTACTAAAAAAATTTTTTTTAGATCGAGGATGTACTAAAAAAATTTTTTTAGATCGAGGATGTACTAAAAAAATTTTTTTTAAATCGAGGATGTACTAAAAAAATTTTTTTAGATCGAGGATGTACTAAAAAAATTTTTTTTAGGTCGAGGATGTACTAAAAAAATTTTTTTTAGATCGAGGATGTACTAAAAAATTTTTTTTTAAATCGAGGATGTACTAAAAAAATTTTTTTAGATCGAGGATGTACTAAAAACATTTTTTTTAGGTCGAGGATGTACTAAAAAAATTTTTTTTAGGTCGAGGATGTACTAAAAAAATTTTTTTAGATCGAGGATGTACTAAAAAAATTTTTTTTAGGTCGAGGATGTACTAAAAAAATTTTTTTAGATCGAGGATGTACTAAAAAAATTTTTTTTAAATCGAGGATGTACTAAAAAAATTTTTTTAGATCGAGGATGTACTAAAAAAATTTTTTTTAAATCGAGGATGTACTAAAAAAATTTTTTTAGATCGAGGATGTACTAAAAAAATTTTTTTTAGGTCGAGGATGTACTAAAAAAATTTTTTTAGATCGAGGATGTACTAAAAAAATTTTTTTTAGATCGAGGATGTACTAAAAAAATTTTTTTAAATCGAGGATGTACTAAAAAAATTTTTTTTAAATCGAGGATGTACTAAAAAAATTTTTTTAGATCGAGGATGTACTAAAAAAATTTTTTTTAGGTCGAGGATGTACTAAAAAAATTTTTTTAGATCGAGGATGTACTAAAAAAATTTTTTTTAAATCGAGGATGTACTAAAAAAATTTTTTTAGATCGAGGATGTACTAAAAAAATTTTTTCATATCAAAGATGTACTAAAAAAATTTTTTTAGATCGAGGATGTACTAAAAAAATTTTTTTAAATCGAGGATGTACTAAAAAAATTTTTTTTAAATCGAGGATGTACTAAAAAAATTTTTTTAGATCGAGGATGTACTAAAAAAATTTTTTTAAATCGAGGATGTACTAAAAATTTTTTTTTAAATCGAGGATGTACTAAAAAAATTTTTTTAGATCGAGGATGTACTAAAAAAATTTTTTTTAAACCGAGGATGTACTAAAAAAATTTTTTTAGATCGAGGATGTACTAAAAAAATTTTTTTTAGGTCGAGGATGTACTAAAAAAATTTTTTTAGATCGAGGATGTACTAAAAAAATTTTTTTTAAATCGAGGATGTACTAAAAAAATTTTTTTAGATCGAGGATGTACTAAAAAAATTTTTTTTAGATCGAGGATGTACTAAAAAATTTTTTTTAAATCGAGGATGTACTAAAAAAATTTTTTTAGATCGAGGATGTACTAAAAAAATTTTTTTAAATCGAGGATATACTAAAAAACTTTTTTTTAAATCGAGGATGTACTAAAAAAATTTTTTTAGATCGAGGATGTACTAAAAAAATTTTTTTCAAATCGAGGATGTACTAAAAAAATTTTTTTAGATCGAGGATGTACTAAAAAAATTTTTTTTAGATCGAGGATGTACTAAAAAATTTGTTTTAAATCGAGGATGTACTAAAAAAAATTTTTTCATATCAAGGATGTACTAAAAAAATTTTTTTTAGATCGAGGATGTACTAAAAAAATTTTTTTAGATCGAGGATGTACTAAAAAAATTTTTTTTAGGTCGAGGATGTACTAAAAAAATTTTTTTTAAATCGAGGATGTACTAAAAAAATTTTTTTTAGATCGAGGATGTACTAAAAAAATTTTTTTTAGGTCGAGGATGTACTAAAAAAATTTTTTTAGATCGAGGATGTACTAAAAAAATTTTTTTTAGGTCGAGGATGTACTAAAAAAATTTTTTTAGATCGAGGATGTACTAAAAAAATTTTTTTTAGATCGAGGATGTACTAAAAAATTTTTTTTAAATCGAGGATGTACTAAAAAAAATTTTTTCATATCAAGGATGTACTAAAAAAATTTTTTTTAGATCGAGGATGTACTAAAAAAATTTTTTTAGATCGAGGATGTTCTAAAAAAATTTTTTTTAAATCGAGGATGTACTAAAAAAATTTTTTTAGATCGAGGATGTACTAAAAAAATTTTTTTTAGATCGAGGATGTACTAAAAAATTTTTTTTAAATCGAGGATGTACTAAAAAAAATTTTTTCATATCAAGGATGTACTAAAAAAATTTTTTTTAGATCGAGGATGTACTAAAAAAATTTTTTTAGATCGAGGATGTACTAAAAAATTTTTTTTAGGTCGAGGATGTACTAAAAAAATTTTTTTAGATCGAGGATGTACTAAAAAAATTTTTTTTAGATCGAGGATGTACTAAAAAAATTTTTTTTAGATCGAGGATGTACTAAAAAAATTTTTTTAAATCGAGGATGTACAAAAAAAATTTTTTTTAAATCGAGGATGTACTAAAAAAATTTTTTTAGATCGAGGATGTACTAAAAAAATTTTTTTTAGGTCGAGGATGTACTAAAAAAATTTTTTTAGATCGAGGATGTACTAAAAAAATTTTTTTAGATCGAGGATGTACTAAAAAAATTTTTTTAGGTCGAGGATGTACTAAAAAAATTTTTTTAGATCGAGGATGTACTAAAAAAATTTTTTTTAAATCGAGGATGTACTAAAAAAATTTTTTTAGATCGAGGATGTACTAAAAAAATTTTTTTTAGGTCGAGGATGTACTAAAAAAATTTTTTTAGATCGAGGATGTACTAAAAAAATTTTTTTTAAATCGAGGATGTACTAAAAAAATTTTTTTAGATCGAGAATGTACTAAAAAAATTTTTTCATATCAAAGATGTACTAAAAAAATTTTTTTAGATCGAGGATGTACTAAAAAAATTTTTTTAAATCGAGGATGTACTAAAAAATTTTTTTTTAAATCGAGGATGTACTAAAAAAATTTTTTTAGATCGAGGATGTACTAAAAAAATTTTTTTAAATCGAGGATGTACTAAAAAAATTTTTTTTAAATCGAGGATGTACTAAAAAAATTTTTTTAGATCGAGGATGTACTAAAAAAATTTTTTTTAAACCGAGGATGTACTAAAAAAATTTTTTTAGATCGAGGATGTACTAAAAAAATTTTTTTTAGGTCGAGGATGTACTAAAAAAATTTTTTTAGATCGAGGATGTACTAAAAAAAATTTTTTTTAGGTCGAGGATGTACTAAAAAAATTTTTTTAGATCGAGGATGTACTAAAAAAATTTTTTTTAGATCGAGGATGTACTAAAAAATTTTTTTTAAATCGAGGATGTACTAAAAAAATTTTTTTAGATCGAGGATGTACTAAAAAAATTTTTTTAAATCGAGGATATACTAAAAAACTTTTTTTTAAATCGAGGATGTACTAAAAAAATTTTTTTAGATCGAGGATGTACTAAAAAAATTTTTTTCAAATCGAGGATGTACTAAAAAATTTTTTTTAGATCGAGGATGTACTAAAAAAATTTTTTTTAGATCGAGGATGTACTAAAAAATTTGTTTTAAATCGAGGATGTACTAAAAAAAATTTTTTCATATCAAGGATGTACTAAAAAAATTTTTTTTAGATCGAGGATGTACTAAAAAAATTTTTTTAGATCGAGGATGTACTAAAAAAATTTTTTTTAGGTCGAGGATGTACTAAAAAAATTTTTTTTAAATCGAGGATGTACTAAAAAAATTTTTTTAGATCGAGGATGTACTAAAAAAATTTTTTTTAGGTCGAGGATGTACTAAAAAAATTTTTTTAGATCGAGGATGTACTAAAAAAATTTTTTTAGATCGAGGATGTACTAAAAAAATTTTTTTTAGATCGAGGATGTACTAAAAAAATTTTTTTTAGATCGAGGATGTACTAAAAAAATTTTTTTAAATCGAGGATGTACTAAAAAAATTTTTTTTAAATCGAGGATGTACTAAAAAAATTTTTTTAGATCGAGGATGTACTAAAAAATTTTTTTTAAATCGAGGATGTACTAAAAAAATTTTTTTAGATCGAGGATGTACTAAAAAAATTTTTTTTAAATCGAGTATGTACTAAAAAAATTTTTTTAGATCGAGGATGTACTAAAAAAATTTTTTTTAGGTCGAGGATGTACTAAAAAAATTTTTTTAGATCGAGGATGTACTAAAAAAATTTTTTTAAATCGAGGATGTACTAAAAAAATTTTTTTTAAATCGAGGATGTACTAAAAAATTTTTTTTTAAATCGAGGATGTACTAAAAAAATTTTTTTAGATCGAGGATGTACTAAAAAAAATTTTTTTTAGGTCGAGGATGTACTAAAAAAATTTTTTTTAGGTCGAGGATGTACTAAAAAAATTTTTTTAGATCGAGGATGTACTAAAAAAATTTTTTTTAGGTCGAGGATGTACTAAAAAAATTTTTTTTAGGTCGAGGATGTACTAAAAAAATTTTTTTAGATCGAGGATGTACTAAAAAAATTTTTTTAGATCGAGGATGTACTAAAAAAATTTTTTTTAAATCGAGGATGTACTAAAAAAATTTTTTTTAGATCGAGGATGTACTAAAAAAATTTTTTTAGATCGAGGATGTACTAAAAAATTTTTTTTTAAATCGAAGATGTACTAAAAAAATTTTTTTAGATCGAGGATGTACTAAAAAAATTTTTTTAGATCGAGGATGTACTAAAAAAATTTTTTTAGATCGAGGATGTACTAAAAAAATTTTTTTAAATCGAGGATGTACTAAAAAATTTTTTTTTCAAATCGAGGATGTACTAAAAAAATTTTTTAGATCGAGGATGTACTAAAAAAATTTTTTTAAATCGAGGATGTACTAAAAAAATTTTTTTTAAATCGAGGATGTACTAAAAAAATTTTTTTAGATCGAGGATGTACTAAAAAAATTTTTTTTAAATCGAGGATGTACTAAAAAAATTTTTTTAGATCGAGGATGTACTAAAAAAATTTTTTTTAGGTCGAGGATGTACTAAAAAAATTTTTTTAGATCGAGGATGTACTAAAAAAATTTTTTTTAAATCGAGGATGTGCTAAAAAAATTTTTTTAGATCGAGGATGTACTAAAAAAATTTTTTTTAAATCGAGGATGTACTAAAAAATTTTTTTTAGATCGAGGATGTACTAAAAAAAATTTTTTCATATCAAGGATGTACTAAAAAAATTTTTTTAGATCGAGGATGTACTAAAAAAATTTTTTTTAAATCGAGGATGTACTAAAAAAATTTTTTTAGATCGAGGATGTACTAAAAAAATTTTTTTTAGGTCGAGGATGTACTAAAAAAATTTTTTTAGATCGAGGATGTACTAAAAAAAATCTTTTTAGGTCGAGGATGTACCAAAAAAATTTTTTTAGATCGAGGATGTACTAAAAAAATTTTTTTTAGATCGAGGATGTACTAAAAAAATTTTTTTAAATCGAGGATGTACTAAAAAAATTTTTTTTAAATCGAGGATGTACTAAAAAAATTTTTTTAGATCGAGGATGTACTAAAAAAATTTTTTTTAGGTCGAGGATGTACTAAAAAAATTTTTTTAGATCGAGGATGTACTAAAAAAATTTTTTTTAAATCGAGGATATACTAAAAAAATTTTTTTAGATCGAGGATGTACTAAAAAAATTTTTTTAAATCGAGGATGTACTAAAAAAATTTTTTTTAAATCGAGGATGTACTAAAAAAATTTTTTTAGATCGAGGATGTACTAAAAAAATTTTTTTTAGGTCGAGGATGTACTAAAAAAATTTTTTTTAGATCGAGGATGTACTATAAAAATTTTTTTTAGATCGAGGATGTACTAAAAAAATTTTTTTAAATCGAGGATGTACTAAAAAAATTTTTTTTAGATCGAGGATGTACTAAAAAAATTTTTTTAGATCGAGGATGTACTAAAAAAATTTTTTTTAGGTCGAGGATGTACTAAAAAAATTTTTTTAGATCGAGGATGTACTAAAAAAATTTTTTTTAGGTCGAGGATGTACTAAAAAAATTTTTTTAGATCGAGGATGTACTAAAAAAATTTTTTTTAGATCGAGGATGTACTAAAAAAATTTTTTTAAATCGAGGATGTACTAAAAAAATTTTTTTTAAATCGATGATGTACTAAAAAAATTTTTTTAGATCGAGGATGTACTAAAAAAATTTTTTTTAGATCGAGGACGTACTAAAAAAATTTTTTTAGATCGAGGATGTACTAAAAAAATTTTTTTAGTACATCCTTGATATGAAAAAATTTTTTTTAGTACATCCTCGATCTAAAAAAATTTTTTTAGTACATCCTCGATTTAAAAAAAATTTTTTTATTACATCCTCGATCTAAAAAAAATTGTTTTAGTACATCCTCGATCTAAAAAAAATTTTTTTAGTACATCCTTGATATGAAAAAATTTTTTTTAGTACATCCACGATTTAAAAAAAAATTTTTAGTACATCCTCGATCTAAAAAAAATTTTTTTAGTACATCCTCGATCTAAAAAAATTTTCTTAGCACATCCTCGATTTAAAAAAAAATTTTTTAGTACATCCTCGATCTAAAAAAATTTTTTTAGTACATCCTCGATTTAAAAAAAATTTTTTTAGTACATCCTCGATTTAAAAAAATTTTTTTAGTACATCCTCGATCTAAAAAACTTTTTTTAGTACATCCTCGATTTAAAAAAAATTTTTTTAGTACATCCTCGATCTAAAAAAATTTTTTTAGTACATCCTCGACCTAAAACAAATTTTTTTAGTACATCCTCGATCTAAAAAAATTTTTTTAGTACATCCTCGACCTAAAAAAAATTTTTTTAGTACATCCTCGATCTAAAAAAATTTTTTTAGTACATCCTCGATTTAAAAAAAATTTTTTTAGTACATCCTCGATCTAAAAAAATTTTTTTAGTACATCCTCGACCTAAAAAAAATTTTTTTAGTACATCCTCGATCTAAAAAAAATTTTTTAGTACATCCTCGATTTAAAAAAAATTTTTTTAGTACATCCTCGATCTAAAAAAAATTTTTTAGTACATCCTCGATCGAAACAAAATTTTTTTAGTACATCCTCGATCTAAAAAAATTTTTTTAGTACATCCTCGACCTAAAACAAATTTTTTTAGTACATCCTCGATCTAAAAAAATTTTTTTAGTACATCCTCGACCTAAAAAAAATTTTTTTAGTACATCCTCGATCTAAAAAAATTTTTTTAGTACATCCTCGATTTAAAAAAAATTTTTTTAGTACATCCTCGATCTAAAAAAATTTTCTTAGCACATCCTCGATTTAAAAAAAAATTTTTTAGTACATCCTCGATCTAAAAAAATTTTTTTAGTACATCCTCGATTTAAAAAAAATTTTTTTAGTACATCCTCGATCTAAAAAAATTTTTTTAGTACATCCTCGATTTAAAAAAAATTTTTTTAGTACATCCTCGATTTAAAAAAATTTTTTTAGTACATCCTCGATCTAAAAAAATTTTTTTAGTACATCCTCGATTTAAAAAAAATTTTTTTAGTACATCCTCGATCTAAAAAAATTTTTTTAGTACATCCTCGACCTAAAAAAAATTTTTTTAGTACATCCTCGATCTAAAAAAATTTTTTTAGTACATCCTCGATTTAAAAAAAATTTTTTTAGTACATCCTCGATCTAAAAAAATTTTTTTAGTACATCCTCGATCTAAAAAAAATTTTTTTAGTACATCCTTGATCTAAAAAAATTTTTTTAGTACATCCTCGACCTAAAAAAAATTTTTTTAGTACATCCTCGTCCTAAAAAAATTTTTTTAGTACATCCTCGATCTAAAAAAATTTTTTTAGTACATCCTCGATTTAAAAAAAATTTTTTTAGTACATCCTCGATCTAAAAAAATTTTTTTAGTACATCCTCGACCTAAAAAAAATTTTTTTAGTACATCCTCGATCTAAAAAAATTTTTTTAGTACATCCTCGATTTAAAAAAAAATTTTTTAGTACATCCTCGATCTAAAAAAATTTTTTTAGTACATCCTCGATCTAAAAAAAATTTTTTTAGTACATCCTTGATATGAAAAAATTTTTTTTAGTACATCCTCGATTTAAAAAAAATTTTTTAGTACATCCTCGATTTAAAAAAATTTTTTTAGTACATCCTCGATCTAAAAAAATTTTTTTAGTACATCCTCGATTTAAAACAAATTTTTTTAGTACATCCTCGATTTAAAAAAATTTTTTTAGTACATCCTCGATCTAAAAAAATTTTTAAGTACATCCTCGATTTAAAAAAAAATTTTTTAGTACATCCTCGATCTAAAAAAATTTTTTTAGTACATCCTCGACCTAAAAAAAATTTTTTTAGTACATCCTCGATCTAAAAAAATTTTTTTAGTACATCCTCGATTTAAAAAAAAATTTTTTAGTACATCCTCGATCTAAAAAAATTTTTTTAGTACATCCTCGATCTAAAAAAAAATTTTTTAGTACATCCTTGATATGAAAAAATTTTTTTTAGTACATCCTCGATTTAAAAAAAATTTTTTAGTACATCCTCGATCTAAAAAAAATTTTTTGAGTACATCCTTGATATGAAAAAATTTTTTTTAGTACATCCTCGATTTAAAAAAAATTTTTTAGTACATCCTCGATCTAAAAAAAATTTTTTTAGTACATCCTCGATCTAAAAAAATTTTTTTAGTACATCCTTGATATGAAAAAATTTTTTTTAGTACATCCTCGATCTAAAAAAAATTTTTTAGTACATCCTCGATTTAAAAAAAAATTTTTTAGTACATCCTCGATCTAAAAAAATTTTTTTAGTACATCCTCGATCTAAAAAAAATTTTTTTAGTACATCCTTGATATGAAAAAATTTTTTTTAGTACATCCTCGATTTAAAAAAAATTTTTTAGTACATCCTCGATCTAAAAAAAATTTTTTTAGTACATCCTCGATCTAAAAAAATTTTTTTAGTACATCCTCGATTTAAAAAAAATTTTTTTAGTACATCCTCGATCTAAAAAAATTTTTTTAGTACATCCTCGATCAAAAAAATTTTTTTTAGTACATCCTCGATCTAAAAAAAAATTTTTTTAGTACATCCTTGATATGAAAAAAATTTTTTTAGTACATCCTCGATCTAAAAAAATTTTTTTAGTACATCCTCGATCTAAAAAAATTTTTTTAGTACATCCTCGATCTAAAAAAATTTTTTTAGTACATCCTCGATCAAAAAAAAATGTTTTAGTACATCCTCGATATAAAAAAAAATTTTTTAGTACATACTTGATCTAAAAAAAATTTTTTTAGTACATCCTCGATCTAAAAAAATTTTTTTTGTACATCCTCGATCTAAAAAAATTTTTTTTGGTACATCCTCGATCTAAAAAAATTTTTTTAGTCCATCCTCGATCTAAAAAAATTTTTTTAGTACATCCTCGATCTAAAAAAATTTTTTTAGTCCATCCTCGATCTAAAAAAATTTTTTTAGTACATCCTCGATCTAAAAAAATTTTTTTAGTACATCCTCGATCTAAAAAAAATTTGTTAGTACATCCTCGATCTAAAAAAAATTTTTTTAGTACATCCTCGATCAAAAAAAATTTTTTAGTACATCCTTGATCTAAAAAAATTTTTTTAGTACATCCTCGATCTAAAAAAAAATTTTTTAGTACATCCTTGATATGAAAAAAATTTTTTTAGTACATCCTCGATTTAAAAAAATTTTTTTAGTACATTCTCGATCTAAAAAAAATTTTTTTAGTACATCCTCGATCTAAAAAAATTTTTTTAGTACATCCTCGACCTAAAAAAAATTTTTTTAGTACATCCTCGATCTAAAAAAACTTTTTTAGTACATCCTCGACCTAAAAAAAATTTTTTTAGTACATCCTCGATCTAAAAAAATTTTTTTAGTACATCCTCGATTTAAAAAAAATTTTTTTAGTACATCCTCGATCTAAAAAAATTTTTTTAGTACATCCTCGATCTAAAAAAAATTTTTTTAGTACATCCTTGATATGAAAAAAATTTTTTTAGTACATCCTCGATTTAAAAAAAATTTTTTAGTACATCCTCGATCTAAAAAAAATTTTTTTAGTACATCCTCGATCTAAAAAAATTTTTTTAGTACATCCTCGACCTAAAAAAAATTTTTTTAGTACATCCTCGATCTAAAAAAATTTTTTTAGTACATCCTCGACCTAAAAAAAATTTTTTTAGTACATCCTCGATCTAAAAAAATTTTTTTAGTACATCCTCGATTTAAAAAAAATTTTTTTAGTACATCCTCGATTTAAAAAAATTTTTTTAGTTCATCCTCGATCTAAAAAAATTTTTTTAGTACATCCTCGACCTAAAAAAAATTTTTTTAGTACATCCTCGATCTAAAAAAATTTTTTTAGTACATCCTCGACCTAAAAAAAATTTTTTTAGTACATCCTCGATCTAAAAAAATTTTTTTAGTACATCCTCGATTTAAAAAAAATTTTTTTAGTACATCCTCGATTTAAAAAAAATTTTTTAGTACATCCTCGATCTAAAAAAAATTTTTTTAGTACATCCTCGATCTAAAAAAATTTTTTTAGTACATCCTCGACCTAAAAAAAATTTTTTTAGTACATCCTCGATCTAAAAAAATTTTTTTAGTACATCCTCGACCTAAAAAAAATTTTTTTAGTACATCCTCGATCTAAAAAAATTTTTTTAGTACATCCTCGATTTAAAAAAAATTTTTTTAGTACATCCTCGATTTAAAAAAATTTTTTTAGTACATCCTCGATTTAAAAAAAATTTTTTTAGTACATCCTCGATTTAAAAAAATTTTTTTAGTACATCCTCGATCTAAAAAAAATTTTTTTAGTACATCCTCGATCTAAAAAAATTTTTTTAGTACATCCTCGATTTAAAAAAAATTTTTTTAGTACATCCTCGATTTAAAAAAAATTTTTTAGTACATCCTCGATCTAAAAAAAATTTTTTTAGTACATCCTCGATCTAAAAAAATTTTTTTAGTACATCTTCGACCTAAAAAAAATTTTTTTAGTACATCCTCGATCTAAAAAAATTTTTTTAGTACATCCTCGACCTAAAAAAAATTTTTTTAGTACATCCTCGATCTAAAAAAATTTTTTTAGTACATCCTCGATTTAAAAAAAATTTTTTTAGTACATCCTCGATTTAAAAAAATTTTTTTAGTACATCCTCGATTTAAAAAAAATTTTTTTAGTACATCCTCGATTTAAAAAAATTTTTTTAGTACATCCTCGACCTAAAAAAAATTTTTTTAGTACATCCTCGATTTAAAAAAAAATTTTTTAGTACATCCTCGATTTAAAAAAATTTTTTTAGTACATCCTCGATCTAAAAAAAATTTTTTTAGTACATCCTCGATCTAAAAAAATTTTTTTAGTACATCCTCGATTTAAAAAAAATTTTTTTAGTACATCCTCGATTTAAAAAAAATTTTTTAGTACATCCTCGATCTAAAAAAAATTTTTTTAGTACATCCTCGATCTAAAAAAATTTTTTTAGTACATCCTCGACCTAAAAAAAATTTTTTTAGTACATCCTCGATCAAAAAAAATTTTTTTAGTACATCCTCGATTTAAAAAAAATTTTTTTAGTACATCCTCGATTTAAAAAAATTTTTTTAGTACATCCTCGATCTAAAAAAAATTTTTTTAGTACATCCTCGATCTAAAAAAATTTTTTTAGTACATCCTCGATCAAAAAAAATTTTTTTAGTACATCCTCGATCTAAAAAAAATTTTTTTAGCACATCCTTGATATGAAAAAATTTTTTTTAGTACATCCTCGATTTAAAAAAAATTTTTTAGTACATCCTCGATCTAAAAAAAATTTTTTTAGTACATCCTCGATCTAAAAAAATTTTTTTAGTACATCCTCGATTTAAAAAAAATTTTTTTAGTACATCCTCGATTTAAAAAAAATTTTTTTAGTACATCCTCGATCTAAAAAAAATTTTTTTAGTACATCCTCGATCCAAAAAAATTTTTTTAGTACATCCTCGATTTAAAAAAAATTTTTTTAGTACATCCTCGATTTAAAAAAATTTTTTTAGTACATCCTCGATCTAAAAAAAATTTTTTTAGTACATCCTCGATCTAAAAAAATTTTTTTAGTACATCCTCGACCTAAAAAAAATTTTTTTAGTACATCCTCGATCTAAAAAAATTTTTTTAGTACATCCTCGACCTAAAAAAAATTTTTTTAGTACATCCTCGATCTAAAAAAATTTTTTTAGTACATCCTCGATTTAAAAAAAATTTTTTTAGTACATCCTCGATCTAAAAAAATTTTTTTAGTACATCCTCGATCTAAACAAAATTTTTTTAGTACATCCTTGATATGAAAAAATTTTTTTTAGTACATCCTCGATTTAAAAAAAATTTTTTAGTACATCCTCGATCTAAAAAAAATTTTTTTAGTACAACCTCGATCTAAAAAAATTTTTTTAGTACATCCTCGATCTAAAAAAAATTTTTTTAGTACATCCTTGATATGAAAAAATTTTTTTTAGTACATCCTCGATTTAAAAAAAATTTTTTAGTACGTCCTCGATCTAAAAAAAATTTTTTTAGTACATCCTCGATCTAAAAAAATTTTTTTAGTACATCCTCGATTTAAAAAAAATTTTTTTAGTACATCCTCGATCTAAAAAAATTTTTTTAGTACATCCTCGACCTAAAAAAAATTTTTTTAGTACATCCTCGATCTAAAAAAATTTTTTTAGTACATCCTCGACCTAAAAAAAATTTTTTTAGTACATCCTCGATCTAAAAAAATTTTTTTAGTACATCCTCGACCTAAAAAAAATTTTTTTAGTACATCCTCGATCTAAAAAAATTTTTTTAGTACATCCTCGATTTAAACAAAATTTTTTTAGTACATCCTCGATTTAAAAAAATTTTTTTAGTACATCCTCGATCTAAAAAAAATTTTTTTAGTACATCCTCGATCTAAAAAAATTTTTTTAGTACATCCTCGACCTAAAAAAAATTTTTTTAGTACATCCTCGATCTAAAAAAATTTTTTTAGTACATCCTCGACCTAAAAAAAATTTTTTTAGTACATCCTCGATCTAAAAAAATTTTTTTAGTACATCCTCGATTTAAAAAAAATTTTTTTAGTACATCCTCGATTTAAAAAAATTTTTTTAGTACATCCTCGACCTAAAAAAAATTTTTTTAGTACATCCTCGATCTAAAAAAATTTTTTTAGTACATCCTCGATTTAAAAAAAATTTTTTAGTACATCCTCGATCTAAAAAAATTTTTTTAGTACATCCTCGATCAAAAAAAAATTTTTTTAGTACATCCTTGATATGAAAAAATTTTTTTTAGTACATCCTCGATTTAAAAAAAATTTTTTAGTACATCCTCGATCTAAAAAAATTTTTTTAGTACATCCTCGATCTAAAAAAATTTTTTTAGTACATCCTCAATTTAAAAAAAATTTTTTTAGTACATCCTCGATTTAAAAAAATTTTTTTAGTACATCCTCGATCTAAAAAAAATTTTTTTAGTACATCCTCGATCTAAAAAAATTTTTTTAGTACATCCTCGACCTAAAAAAAATTTTTTTAGTACATCCTCGATCTAAAAAAATTTTTTTAGTACATCCTCGACCTAAAAAAAATTTTTTTAGTACATCCTCGATCTAAAAAAATTTTTTTAGTACATCCTCGATTTAAAAAAAATTTTTTTAGTACATCCTCGATCTAAAAAAATTTTTTTAGTACATCCTCGACCTAAAAAAAAATTTTTTAGTACATCCTCGATCTAAAAAAATTTTTTTAGTACATCCTCGACCTAAAAAAATTTTTTTTAGTACATCCTCGATCTAAAAAAATTTTTTTAGTACATCCTCGATCTAAAAAAAATTTTTTTAGTACATCCTTGATATGAAAAAATTTTTTTTAGTACATCCTCGATTTAAAAAAAATTTTTTAGTACATCCTCGATCTAAAAAAAATTTTTTTAGCACATCCTCGATCTAAAAAAATTTTTTTAGTACATCCTCGATTTAAAAAAAATTTTTTTAGTACATCCTCGATCTAAAAAAATTTTTTAGTACATCCTCGATTTAAAAAAAATTTTTTAGTACATCCTCGATCTAAAAAAAATTTTTTTAGCACATCCTCGATCTAAAAAAATTTTTTTAGTACATCCTCGATTTAAAAAAAATTTTTTTAGTACATCCTCGATCTAAAAAAATTTTTTTAGTACATCCTCGATCTAAAAAAAATTTTTTTAGTACATCCTCGATCTAAAAAAATTTTTTTAGTACATCCTCGATTTAAAAAAAATTTTTTTAGTACATCCTCGATCTAAAAAAAATTTTTTAGTACATCCTCGACCTAAAAAAAATTTTTTTAGTACATCCTCGATCTAAAAAAATTTTTTTAGTACATCCTCGACCTAAAAAAAATTTTTTTAGTACATCCTCGATCTAAAAAAATTTTTTTAGTACATCCTCGATTTAAAAAAAATTTTTTTAGTACATCCTCGATCTAAAAAAATTTTTTTAGTACATCCTCGATCTAAAAAAAATTTTTTTAGTACATCCTTGATATGAAAAAATTTTTTTTAGTACATCCTCGATTTAAAAAAAATTTTTTTAGTACATCCTCGATCTAAAAAAAATTTTTTTAGTACATCCTCGATCTAAAAAAATTTTTTTAGTACATCCTCGATTTAAAAAAAATTTTTTTAGTACATCCTCGATCTAAAAAAATTTTTTTAGTACATCCTCGATCTAAAAAAAATTTTTTTAGTACATCCTCGATCTAAAAAAAATTTTTTTAGTACATCCTTGATATGAACAAATTTTTTTTAGTACATCCTCGATTTAAAAAAAATTTTTTAGTACATCCTCGATCTAAAAAAAATTTTTTTAGCACATCCTCGATCTAAAAAAATTTTTTTAGTACATCCTCGATCTAAAAAAATTTTTTTAGTATATCCTCGATCTAAAAAAATTTTTTTAGTACATCCTCGACCTAAAAAAAATTTTTTTAGTACATCCTCGACCTAAAAAAATTTTTTTAGTACATCCTCGATCTAAAAAAATTTTTTTAGTACATCCTCGACCTAAAAAAAATTTTTTTAGTACATCCTCGATCTAAAAAAATTTTTTTAGTACATCCTCGATTTAAAAAAAATTTTTTTAGTACATCCTCGATCTAAAAAAATTTTTTTAGTACATCCTCGATCTAAAAAAAATTTTTTTAGTACATCCTTGATATGAAAAAATTTTTTTTAGTACATCCTCGATTTAAAAAAAATTTTTTAGTACATCCTCGATCTAAAAAAAATTTTTTTAGTACATCCTCGATCTAAAAAAATTTTTTTAGTACATCCTCGATTTAAAAAAAATTTTTTTAGTACATCCTCGATCTAAAAAAATTTTTTTAGTACATCCTCGACCTAAAAAAAAATTTTTTAGTACATCCTCGATCTAAAAAAAATTTTTTTAGTACATCCTCGACCTAAAAAAAATTCTTTTAGTACATCCTCGATCTAAAAAAATTTTTTTAGTACATCCTCGATTTAAAAAAAATTTTTTAGTACATCCTCGATCTAAAAAAATTTTTTTAGTACATCCTCGACCTAAAAAAAATTTTTTTAGTACATCTTCGACCTAAAAAAAATTTTTTTAGTACATCCTCGATCTATAAAAATTTTTTTAGTACATCCTCGATTTAAAAAAAATTTTTTTAGTACATCCTTGATATGAAAAAATTTTTTTTAGTACATCCTCGATTTAAAAAAAATTTTTTAGTACATCCTCGATCTAAAAAAAATTTTTTTAGTACATCCTCGATCTAAAAAATTTTTTTTAGTACATCCTCGATTTAAAAAAAATTTTTTAGTACATCCTCGATCTAAAAAAATTTTTTTAGTACATCCTCGATCTAAAAAAATTTTTTTAGTACATCCTCGATCTAAAAAAAATTTTTTTAGTACATCCTTGATATGAAAAAAATTTTTTTAGTACATCCTCGATCTAAAAAAATTTTTTTAGTACATCCTCGATCTAAAAAAAATTTTTTTAGTACATCCTCGATCTAAAAAAAATTTTTTTAGTACATCCTCGATCTAAAAAAATTTTTTTAGTACATCCTCGATCTAAAAAAAATTTTTTTAGTACATCCTCGATCTAAAAAATTTTTTTTAGTACATCCTCGATTAAAAAAAATTTTTTAGTACATCCTCGATCTAAAAAAAATTTTTTTAGTACATCCTCGATCTAAAAAAATTTTTTTAGTACATCCTCGATCTAAAAAAATTTTTTAGTACATCCTCGATCTAAAAAAATTTTTTTAGTACATCCTCGATTTAAAAAAAATTTTTCTAGTACATCCTCGATCTAAAAAAAAATTTTTTTTAGTACATCCTCGATCTAAAAAAAATTTTTTTAGTACATCCTCGATCTAAAAAAATTTTTTTAGTACATCCTCGATTTAAAAAAAATTTTTTTAGTACATCCTCGATCAAAAAAAAATTTTTTTAGTACATCCTCGATCTAAAAAAATTTTTTTAGTACATCCTCGATTTAAAAAAAATTTTTCTAGTACATCCTCGATCTAAAAAAAATTTTTTTAGTACATCCTCGATCTAAAAAATTTTTTTAGTACATCCTCGATCTAAAAAAAATTTTTTTAGTACATCCTCGATCTAAAAAAATTTTTTTAGTACATCCTCGATTAAAAAAAAATTTTTTTAGTACATCCTCGATCTAAAAAAATTTTTTTAGTACATCCTCGATCTAAAAAAAATTTTTTTAGTACATCCTCGATCTAAAAAAATTTTTTTAGTACATCCTCGATTTAAAAAAAAATTTTTTAGTACATCCTCGATCAAAAAAAAATTTTTTTAGTACATCCTCGATCTAAAAAAATTTTTTTAGTACATCCTCGATTTAAAAAAAATTTTTTTAGTACATCCTCGATCTAAAAAAATTTTTTTAGTACATCCTCGATCTAAAAAAATTTTTTTAGTACATCCTCGATCAAAAAAAAATTTTTTTAGTACATCCTCGATCTAAAAAAATTTTTTTAGTACATCCTCGATTTAAAAAAAATTTTTTTAGTACATCCTCGATCTAAAAAATTTTTTTTAGTACATCCTCGATCTAAAAAAAATTTTTTTTAGTACATCCTCGATCTAAAACAATTTTTTTAGTACATCCTCGATTTAAAAAAAAAATTTTTTAGTACATCCTCGATCTAAAAAATTTTTTTTAGTACATCCTCGATTTAAAAAAAAATTTTTTAGTACATCCTCGATCTAAAAAAAATTTTTTTAGTACATCCTCGATCAAAAAAAATTTTTTAGTACATCCTCGATCTAAAAAAATTTTTTTAGTACATCCTCGATTTAAAAAAAATTTTTTTAGTACATCCTCGATCTAAAAAATTTTTTTTAGTACATCCTCGATTTAAAAAAAATTTTTTTAGTACATCCTCGATCTAAAAAAATTTTTTTAGTACATCCTCGATCTAAAAAATTTTTTTTAGTACATCCTCGATCTAAAAAAATTTTTTTTAGTACATCCTCGATCTAAAAAAATTTTTTTAGTACATCCTCGATCTAAAAAAATTTTTTAGTACATCCTCGATCTAAAAAAAATTTTTTTAGTAACTCTTCGATCTAAAAAAAATTTTTCTAGTACATCCTCGATCTAAAAAAATTTTTTTAGTACATCCTCGATCTAAAAAAATTTTTTTAGTACATCCTCGATCAAAAAAAAATTTTTTTAGTACATCCTCGATCAAAAAAAAATTTTTTTAGTACATCCTCGATCTAAAAAAATTTTTTTAGTACATCCTCGATTTAAAAAAAAAATTTTTAGTACATCCTCGATCTAAAAAAATTGTTTTAGTACATCCTCGATTTAAAAAAAATTTTTTTAGTACATCCTCGATTTAAAAAAAATTTTTAGTACATCCTCGATCTAAAAAAATTGTTTTAGTACATCCTCGATTTAAAAAAAAATTTTTTTAGTACATCCTCGATTTAAAAAAATTTTTTTAGTACATCCTCGATCTAAAAAAATTTTTTTGGTACATCCTCGATCAAAAAAAAATTTTTTTAGTACATCCTCGATCTAAAAAAATTTTTTTAGTACATCCTCGATTTAAAAAAAATTTTTTAGTACATCCTCGATCTAAAAAAAAATTTTTTAGTACATCCTCGATCTAAAAAAATTTTTTTAGTACATCCTCGATTTAAAAAAAATTTTTTTAGTACATCCTCGATCTAAAAAAATTTTTTTAGTACATCCTCGATCTAAAAAAAATTTTTTTAATACATCCTCGATCAAAAAAAAATTTTTTTAGTACATCCTCGATCTAAAAAAATTTTTTTAGTACATCCTCGATTTAAAAAAAAATTTTTTAGTACATCCTAGATCAAAAAAAAATTTTTTAGTACATCCTCGATCTTAAAAAAATTTTTTTTAGTACATCCTCGATTTAAAAAAAAATTTTTTAGTACATCCTCGATCTAAAAAAATTTTTTAGTACATCCTCGATCTAAAAAAAATTTTTTTAGTACATCCTCGATCTAAAAAAAATATTTTTAGTACATCCTCGATCTAAAAAAGTATTTTTATTACATCCTCGATCTAAAAATAATTTTTTTAGTACATCCTCGATCTAAAAAAATTTTTTAGTACATCCTCGATCTAAAAAAAATTTTTTTAGTACATCCTCGATCTAAAAAAAATTTTTC
>NW_026525607.1:0-27772 GCF_943737925.1 Anopheles nili | reverse complement strand
CCTCGATTTAAAAAACTTTTTTTAGTACATCCTCGATCTAAAAAAAATTTTTTTAGTACATCCTCGATCTAAAAAAATTTTTTTAGTACATCCTCGACCTAAAAAAAATTTTTTTAGTACATCCTCGATCTAAAAAAATTTTTTAGTACATCCTCGATTTAAAAAAAAATTTTTTAGTACATCCTCGATCTAAAAAAATTTTTTTAGTACATCCCTCGATCTAAAACAAATTTTTTTTAGTACATCCTTGATATGAAAAAAATTTTTTTAGTACATCCTCGATTTAAAAAAAATTTTTTAGTACATCCTCGATCTAAAAAAAATTTTTTTAGCACATCGTCGATCTAAAAAAAATTTTTTTAGTACATCCTCGATCTAAAAAAAAATTTTTTTAGTACATCCTCGATCTAAAAAAATTTTGTTAGTACATCCTCGATTTAAAAAAAAATTTTTTTAGTACATCCTCGATTTAAAAAAATTTTTTTAGTACATCCTCGATCTAAAAAAAATTTTTTAGTACATCCTCGATCTAAAAAAAATTTTTTTAGTACATCCTCGACCTAAAAAAAATTTTTTTAGTACATCCTCGATCTAAAAAAATTTTTTTAGTACATCCTCGATTTAAAAAAAATTTTTTTAGTACATCCTCGATCTAAAAAAATTTTTTTAGTACATCCTCGATCTAAAAAAAATTTTTTTAGTACATCCTTGATATGAAAAAATTTTTTTTAGTACATCCTCGATTTAAAAAAAATTTTTTAGTACATCCTCGATCTAAAAAAAATTTTTTTTAGCACATCCTCGATCTAAAAAAATTTTTTTTAGTACATCCTCGATTTAAAAAAAATTTTTTTTAGTACATCCTCGATCTAAAAAAATTTTTTAGTACATCCTCGATTTAAAAAAAATTTTTTAGTACATCCTCGATCTAAAAAAAATTTTTTTAGCACATCCTCGATCTAAAAAAATTTTTTTAGTACATCCTCGATTTAAAAAAAATTTTTTTAGTACATCCTCGATCTAAAAAAATTTTTTTAGTACATCCTCGATCTAAAAAAAATTTTTTTAGTACATCCTCGATCTAAAAAAATTTTTTTAGTACATCCTCGATTTAAAAAAAATTTTTTTAGTACATCCTCGATTTAAAAAAATTTTTTAGTACATCCTCGATCTAAAAAAAATTTTTTTAGTACATCCTCGATCTAAAAAAATTTTTTTTAGTACATCCTCGACCTAAAAAAAATTTTTTTAGTACATCCTCGATCTAAAAAAATTTTTTTAGTACGTCCTCGACCTAAAAAAAATTTTTTTAGTACATCCTCGATCTAAAAAAAATTTTTTTAGTACATCCTCGATTTAAAAAAAATTTTTTTAGTACATCCTCGATCTAAAAAAATTTTTTTAGTACATCCTCGATCTAAAAAAAATTTTTTTAGTACATCCTTGATATGAAAAAATTTTTTTTAGTACATCCTCGATTTAAAAAAAATTTTTTAGTACATCCTCGATCTAAAAAAAATTTTTTTAGTACATCCTCGATCTAAAAAAATTTTTTTAGTACATCCTCGATTTAAAAAAAAATTTTTTTAGTACATCCTCGATCTAAAAAAATTTTTTTAGTACATCCTCGATCTAAAAAAAATTTTTTTAGTACATCCTCGATCTAAAAAAATTTTTTTTAGTACATCCTCGATATGAAAAAATTTTTTTTAGTACATCCTCGATTTAAAAAAAATTTTTTTAGTACATCCTCGATCTAAAAAAATTTTTTTAGTACATCCTCGATCTAAAAAAAATTTTTTTAGCACATCCTCGATCTAAAAAAATTTTTTTAGTACATCCTCGATCTAAAAAAAATTTTTTTAGAACATCCTCGATCTAAAAAAAATTTTTTAGTACATCCTCGATCTAAAAAAATTTTTTTAGTACATCCTCGACCTAAAAAAAATTTTTTTTAGTACATCCCTCGATCTAAAAAAATTTTTTTTAGTACATCCTCGATCTAAAAAAAATTTTTTTAGTACATCCTCGATCTAAAAAAATTTTTTTTAGTACATCCTCGATTTAAAAAAAATTTTTTTAGTACATCCTCGATCTAAAAAAATTTTTTTAGTACATCCTCGATCTAAAAAAAATTTTTTTAGTACATCCTTGATATGAAAAAATTTTTTTTAGTACATCCTCGATTTAAAAAAAAATTTTTTTAGTACATCCTCGATCTAAAAAAATTTTTTTAGTACATCCTCGATCTAAAAAAAATTTTTTTAGTACATCCTTGATATGAAAAAATTTTTTTAGTACATCCTCGATTTAAAAAAAATTTTTTTTAGTACATCCTCGATTTAAAAAAATTTTTTTAGTACATCCTCGATCTAAAAAAAATTTTTTTAGTACATCCTCGATCTAAAAAAATTTTTTTAGTACATCCTCGACCTAAAAAAAATTTTTTTAGTACATCCTCGATCTAAAAAAATTTTTTTAGTACATCCTCGACCTAAAAAAAATTTTTTTAGTACATCCTCGATCTAAAAAAATTTTTTTAGTACATCCTCGATTTAAAAAAAATTTTTTTAGTACATCCTCGATCTAAAAAAATTTTTTTAGTACATCCTCGATCTAAAAAAATTTTTTTAGTACATCCTCGATTTAAAAAAATTTTTTTAGTACATCCTCGATCTAAAAAAAATTTTTTTAGTACATCCTTGATATGAAAAAATTTTTTTTAGTACATCCTCGATTTAAAAAAAATTTTTTAGTACATCCTCGATCTAAAAAAATTTTTTTAGTACATCCTCGATCTAAAAAAAATTTTTTTAGTACATCCTTGATATGAAAAAAATTTTTTTTAGTACATCCTCGATCTAAAAAAATTTTTTTAGTACATCCTCGACCTAAAAAAAATTTTTTTAGTACATCCTCGATCTAAAAAAATTTTTTTAGTACATCCTCGATTTAAAAAAAATTTTTTTAGTACATCCTCGATTTAAAAAAATTTTTTTAGTACATCCTCGATCTAAAAAAAATTTGTTTAGTACATCCTCGATTTAAAAAAATTTTTTTAGTACATCCTCGATCTAAAAAAAATTTGTTTAGTACATCCTCGATCTAAAAAAATTTTTTTAGTACATCCTCGACCTAAAAAAAATTTTTTTAGTACATCCTCGATCTAAAAAAATTTTTTTAGTACATCCTCGATTTAAAAAAAATTTTTTTAGTACATCCTCGATCTAAAAAAATTTTTTTAGTACATCCTCGATCTAAAAAAAATTTTTTTAGTACATCCTTGATATGAAAAAATTTTTTTTAGTACATCCTCGATCTAAAAAAATTTTTTTAGTACATCCTCGACCTAAAAAAAATTTTTTTAGTACATCTTCGATCTAAAAAAATTTTTTTAGTACATCCTCGATTTAAAAAAAATTTTTTTAGTACATCCTCGATTTAAAAAAATTTTTTTAGTACATCCTCGATCTAAAAAAAATTTTTTTTAGTACATCCTCGATCTAAAAAAATTTTTTTAGTACATCCTCGACCTAAAAAAAATTTTTTTAGTACATCCTCGATCTAAAAAAATTTTTTTAGTACATCCTCGACCTAAAAAAAATTTTTTTAGTACATCCTCGATCTAAAAAAATTTTTTTAGTACATCCTCGATTTAAAAAAAATTTTTTTAGTACATCCTCGATCTAAAAAAATTTTTTTAGTACATCCTCGATCTAAAAAAATTTTTTTAGTACATCCTCGATTTAAAAAAATTTTTTTAGTACATTCTCGATCTAAAAAAAATTTTTTTAGTACATCCTCGATCTAAAAAAATTTTTTTAGTACATCCTCGATTTAAAAAAAAATTTTTTAGTACATCCTCGATCTAAAAAAATTTTTTTAGTACATCCTCGATCTAAAAAAATTTTTTTAGTACATCCTTGATATGAAAAAATTTTTTTTAGTACATCCTCGATTTAAAAAAAATTTTTTAGTACATCCTCGATCTAAAAAAATTTTTTTAGTACATCCTCGATCTAAAAAAAATTTTTTTAGTACATCCTTGATATGAAAAAATTTTTTTTAGTACATCCTCGATCTAAAAAAATTTTTTTAGTACATCCTCGATCTAAAAAAAATTTTTTTAGTACATCCTCGATCTAAAAAAATTTTTTTAGTACCTCCTCGATTTAAAAAAAATTTTTTTAGTACATCCTCGATCTAAAAAAATTTTTTTAGTACATCCTCGATTTAAAAAAAATTTTTTTAGTACATCCTCGATTTAAAAAAATTTTTTTAGTACATCCTCGATCTAAAAAAATTTTTTTTAGTACATCCTCGACCTAAAAAAAATTTTTTTAGTACATCCTCGATCTAAAAAAATTTTTTTAGTACATCCTCGACCTAAAAAAAATTTTTTTTAGTACATCCTCGATCTAAAAAAATTTTTTTTAGTACATCCTCGATCTAAAAAAAATTTTTTTTAGTACATCCTTGATATGAAAAAATTTTTTTTAGTACATCCTCGATTTAAAAAAAATTTTTTTAGTACATCCTCGATGTAAAAAAAATTTTTTTTAGCACATCCTCGATCTAAAAAAATTTTTTTAGTACATCCTCGATTTAAAAAAAATTTTTTTAGTACATCCTCGATCTAAAAAAATTTTTTTAGTACATCCTCGATCTAAAAAAAATTTTTTTAGTACATCCTTGATATGAAAACATTTTTTTAGTACATCCTCGATTTAAAAAAAATTTTTTTAGTACATCCTCGATCTAAAAAAATTTTTTTTAGTACATCCTCGACCTAAAAAAAATTTTTTTTAGTACATCCTCGATCTAAAAAAATTTTTTTAGTACATCCTCGACCTAAAAAAAATTTTTTTAGTACATCCTCGATCTAAAAAAATTTTTTTAGTACATCCTCGATTTAAAAAAAAATTTTTTTAGTACATCCTCGATCTAAAAAAATTTTTTTAGTACATCCTCGATCTAAAAAAAATTTTTTTAGTACATCCTTGATATGAAAAAATTTTTTTTAGTACATCCTCGATCTAAAAAAAATTTTTTTAGTACATCCTCGATCTAAAAAAAAATTTTTTTAGTACATCCTCGATCTAAAAAAATTTTTTTAGTACATCCTCGATTTAAAAAAAATTTTTTTAGTACATCCTCGATCTAAAAAAATTTTTTTAGTACATCCTCGATTTAAAAAAAATTTTTTTAGTACATCCTCGATTTAAAAAAATTTTTTTAGTACATCCTCGATCTAAAAAAAATTTTTTAGTACATCCTCGATCTAAAAAAATTTTTTTAGTACATCCTCGACCTAAAAAAAATTTTTTTAGTACATCCTCGATCTAAAAAAATTTTTTTAGTACATCCTCGATTTAAAAAAAATTTTTTTTAGTACATCCTCGATCTAAAAAAATTTTTTTAGTACATCCTCGATCTAAAAAAAATTTTTTTAGTACATCCTTGATATGAAAAAATTTTTTTTAGTACATCCTCGATTTAAAAAAAATTTTTTAGTACATCCTCGATCTAAAAAAAATTTTTTTAGCACATCCTCGATCTAAAAAAATTTTTTTAGTACATCCTCGATTTAAAAAAAATTTTTTTAGTACATCCTCGATCTAAAAAAATTTTTTTAGTACATCCTCGATCTAAAAAAAATTTTTTTAGCACATCCTCGATCTAAAAAAATTTTTTTAGTACATCCTCGATTTAAAAAAAATTTTTTTAGTACATCCTCGATCTAAAAAATTTTTTTTAGTACATCCTCGATCTAAAAAAAATTTTTTTAGTACATCCTCGATCTAAAAAAATTTTTTTAGTACATCCTCGATTTAAAAAAAATTTTTTTAGTACATCCTCGATTTAAAAAAAATTTTTTTAGTACATCCTCGATCTAAAAAAATTTTTTTAGTACATCCTCGACCTAAAAAAAATTTTTTTAGTACATCCTCGATCTAAAAAAATTTTTTTAGTACATCCTCGACCTAAAAAAAATTTTTTTAGTACATCCTCGATCTAAAAAAATTTTTTTAGTACATCCTCGATTTAAAAAAAATTTTTTTAGTACATCCTCGATCTAAAAAAATTTTTTTAGTACATCCTCGATCTAAAAAAAATTTTTTTAGTACATCCTTGATATGAAAAAATTTTTTTTAGTACATCCTCGATCTAAAAAAATTTTTTTAGTACATCCTCGACCTAAAAAAAATTTTTTTAGTACATCCTCGATCTAAAAAAATTTTTTTAGTATATCCTCGATTTAAAAAAAATTTTTTTAGTACATCCTCGATTTAAAAAAATTTTTTTAGTACATCCTCGATCTAAAACAAATTTTTTTAGTACATCCTCGATCTAAAAAAATTTTTTTAGTACATCCTCGACCTAAAAAAAATTTTTTTAGTACATCCTCGATCTAAAAAAATTTTTTTAGTACATCCTCGACCTAAAAAAAATTTTTTTAGTACATCCTCGATCTAAAAAAATTTTTTTAGTACATCCTCGATTTAAAAAAAATTTTTTTAGTACATCCTCGATCTAAAAAAATTTTTTTAGTACATCCTCGATCTAAAAAAATTTTTTTAGTACATCCTCGATTTAAAAAAATTTTTTTAGTACATCCTCGATCTAAAAAAAATTTTTTTAGTACATCCTCGATCTAAAAAAATTTTTTTAGTACATCCTCGATTTAAAAAAAAAATTTTTAGTACATCCTCGATCTAAAAAAATTTTTTTAGTACATCCTCGATCTAAAAAAAATTTTTTTAGTACATCCTTGATATGAAAAAATTTTTTTTAGTACATCCTCGATTTAAAAAAAATTTTTTAGTACATCCTCGATCTAAAAAAAATTTTTTTAGTACATCCTCGATCTAAAAAAATTTTTTTAGTACATCCTCGATTTAAAAAAAAATTTTTTAGTACATCCTCGATCTAAAAAAATTTTTTTAGTACATCCTCGATTTAAAAAAAATTTTTTTAGTACATCCTCGATTTAAAAAAATTTTTTTAGTACATCCTCGATCTAAAAAAATTTTTTTAGTACATCCTCGATTTAAAAAAATTTTTTTAGTACATCCTCGATCTAAAAAAAATTTTTTTAGTACATCCTCGATCTAAAAAAAATTTTTTTAGTACATCCTCGATCTAAAAAAATTTTTTTAGTACATCCTCGATTTAAAAAAAAATTTTTTAGTACATCCTCGATCTAAAAAAATTTTTTTAGTACATCCTCGATCTAAAAAAAATTTTTTTAGTACATCCTCGATTTGAAAAAAATTTTTTTAGTACATCCTCGATCTAAAAAATTTTTTCAGTACATCCTCGATTTAAAAAAAATTTTTTTAGTACATCCTCGATTTAAAAAAATTTTTTTAGTACATCCTCGATCTAAAAAAATTTTTTTAGTACATCCTCGATTTAAAAAAATTTTTTTAGTACATCCTCGATCTAAAAAAAATTTTTTTAGTACATCCTCGATTTAAAAAAAATTTTTTTAGTACATCCTCGATCTAAAAAAATTTTTTTAGTACATCCTCGATCTAAAAAAAATTTTTTTAGTACATCCTCGATTTAAAAAAAATTTTTTAGTACATCCTCGATCTAAAAAAAATTTTTTTAGCACATCCTCGATCTAAAAAAATTTTTTTAGTACATCCTCGATCTAAAAAAAATTTTTTTAGTACATCCTCGATCTAAAAAAATTTTTTTAGTACATCCTCGATCTAAAAAAAATTTTTTTAGTACATCCTCGATCTAAAAAAATTTTTTCAGTACATCCTCGATCTAAAAAAAATTTTTTTAGTACATCCTCGATCTAAAAAAATTTTTTTAGTACATCCTCGATTTAAAAAAAATTTTTTTAGTACATCCTCGATTTAAAAAAATTTTTTTAGTACATCCTCGATCTAAAAAAAATTTTTTTAGTACATCCTCGATCTAAAAAAATTTTTTTAGTACATCCTCGACCTAAAAAAAATTTTTTTACTACATCCTCGATCTAAAAAAATTTTTTTAGTACATCCTCGACCTAAAAAAAATTTTTTTAGTACATCCTCGATCTAAAAAAATTTTTTTAGTACATCCTCGATTTAAAAAAAATTTTTTTAGTACATCCTCGATTTAAAAAAATTTTTTTAGTACATCCTCGATCTAAAAAAAAATTTTTTAGTACATCCCCGATCTAAAAAAATTTTTTTAGTACATCCTCGACCTAAAAAATATTTTTTTAGTACATCCTCGATCTAAAAAAATTTTTTTAGTACATCCTCGACCTAAAAAAAATTTTTTTAGTACATCCTCGATCTAAAAAAATTTTTTTAGTACATCCTCGATTTAAAAAAAATTTTTTTAGTACATCCTCGATCTAAAAAAATTTTTTTAGTACATCCTCGATCTAAAAAAAATTTTTTTAGTACATCCTTGATATGAAAAAATTTTTTTAGTACATCCTCGATTTAAAAAAAATTTTTTAGTACATCCTCGATCTAAAAAAAAATTTTTTAGTACATCCTCGATCTAAAAAAATTTTTTTAGTACATCCTCGATTTAAAAAAATTTTTTTTAGTACATCCTCGATCTAAAAAAATTTTTTTTGTACATCCTCGATCTAAAAAAAATTTTTTTAGTACATCCTCGATCTAAAAAAATTTTTTTAGTACATCCTCGATTTAAAAAAAATTTTTTTAGTACATCCTCGATCTAAAAAAATTTTTTTAGTACATCCTCGATTTAAAAAAAAATTTTTTAGTACATCCTCGATCTAAAAAAAATTTTTTTAGTACATCCTTGATATGAAAAAATTTTTTTTAGTACATCCTCGATTTAAAAAAAATTTTTTAGTACATCCTCGATCTAAAAAAAATTTTTTTAGTACATCCTCGATCTAGAAAAATTTTTTTAGTACATCCTCGATTTAAAAAAAATTTTTTTAGTACATCCTCGATCTAAAAAAATTTTTTTAGTACATCCTCGATCTAAAACAAATTTTTTTAGTACATCCTCGATTTAAAAAAAATTTTTTTAGTACATCCTCGATTTAAAAAAATTTTTTTAGTACATCCTCGATTTAAAAAAATTTTTTTAGTACATCCTCGATCTAAAAAAAATTTTTTTAGTACATCCTCGATCTAAAAAAAATTTTTTTAGTACATCCTCGATCTAAAAAAAATTTTTTTAGTACATCCTTGATATGAAAAAATTTTTTTTAGTACATCCTCGATTTAAAAAAAATTTTTAGTACATCCTCGATCTAAAAAAAATTTTTTTAGCACATCCTCGATCTAAAAAAATTTTTTTAGTACATCCTCGGTTTAAAAAAAAATTTTTTAGTACATCCTCGATCTAAAAAAATTTTTTTAGTACATCCTCGATCTAAAAAAAATTTTTTTAGTACATCCTCGATCTAAAAAAATTTTTTTAGTACATCCTCGATTTAAAAAAAATTTTTTTAGTACATCCTCGATTTAAAAAAATTTTTTTAGTACATCCTCGATCTAAAAAAAATTTTTTTAGTACATCCTCGATCTAAAAAAATTTTTTTAGTACATCCTCGACCTAAAAAAAATTTTTTTAGTACATCCTCGATCTAAAAAAATTTTTTTAGTACATCCTCGACCTAAAAAAAATTTGTTTAGTACATCCTCGATCTAAAAAAATTTTTTTAGTACATCCTCGATTTAAAAAAAATTTTTTTAGTACATCCTTGATATGAAAAAAATTTTTTTAGTACATCCTCGATCTAAAAAAAATTTTTATAGTACATCCTCGATCTAAAAAAATTTTTTTAGTACATCCTCGACCTAAAAAAAATTTTTTTAGTACATCCTCGATCTAAAAAAATTTTTTTAGTACATCCTCGACCTAAAAAAAAATTTTTTAGTACATCCTCGATCTAAAAAAATTTTTTTAGTACATCCTCGATTTAAAAAAAAATTTTTTTAGTACATCCTCGATCTAAAAAAATTTTTTTAGTACATCCTCGATCTAAAAAAAATTTTTTTAGTACATCCTTGATATGAAAAAATTTTTTTTAGTACATCCTCGATTTAAAAAAAATTTTTTAGTACATCCTCGATCTAAAAAAAATTTTTTTAGTACATCCTCGATCTAAAAAAATTTTTTTAGTACATCCTCGATTTAAAAAAAATTTTTTTAGTACATCCTCGATTTAAAAAAATTTTTTTAGTACATCCTCGATCTAAAAAAAATTTTTTTAGTACATCCTCGATCTAAAAAAATTTTTTTAGTACATCCTCGATCTAAAAAAAATTTTTTTAGTACATCCTCGATCAAAAAAAATTTTTTTAGTACATCCTCGATTTAAAAAAAATTTTTTTAGTACATCCTCGATTTAAAAAAATTTTTTTAGTACATCCTCGATCTAAAAAAAATTTTTTTAGTACATCCTCGATCTAAAAAAATTTTTTTAGTACATCCTCGACCTAAAAAAAATTTTTTTAGTACATCCTCGATCTAAAAAAATTTTTTTAGTACATCCTCGACCTAAAAAAAATTTTTTTAGTACATCCTCGATCTAAAAAAATTTTTTTAGTACATCCTCGATTTAAAAAAAATTTTTTTAGTACATCCTCGATCTAAAAAAATTTTTTTAGTACATCCTCGATCTAAAAAAAATTTTTTTAGTACATCCTCGACCTAAAAAAATTTTTTTAGTACATCCTCGATCTAAAAAAATTTTTTTAGTACATCCTCGATCTAAAAAATTTTTTTAGTACATCCTCGATCTAAAAAAATTTTTTTAGTACATCCTCGACCTAAAAAAAATTTTTTTAGTACATCCTCGACCTAAAAAAATTTTTTTAGTACATCCTCGATTTAAAAAAATTTTTTTAGTACATCCTCGATCTAAAAAAAATTTTTTTAGTACATCCTCGATCTAAAAAATTTTTTTAGTACATCCTCGACCTAAAAAAAATTTTTTTAGTACATCCTCGATCTAAAAAAATTTTTTTAGTACATCCTCGACCTAAAAAAAATTTTTTTAGTATATCCTCGATCTAAAAAAATTTTTTTAGTACATCCTCGATTTAAAAAAAATTTTTTTAGTACATCCTCGATCTAAAAAAATTTTTTTAGTACATCCTCGATCTAAAAAAAATTTTTTTAGTACATCCTTGATATGAAAAAATTTTTTTTAGTACATCCTCGATTTAAAAAAAATTTTTTAGTACATCCTCGATCTAAAAAAAATTTTTTTAGTACATCCTCGATCTAAAAAAATTTTTTTAGTACATCCTCGATTTAAAAAAAATTTTTTAGTACATCCTCGATCTAAAAAAATTTTTTTAGTACATCCTCGATTTAAAAAAAATTTTTTTAGTACATCCTCGATTTAAAAAAATTTTTTTAGTACATCCTCGATATAAAAAAATTTTTTTAGTACATCCTCGATTTAAAAAAATTTTTTTAGTACATCCTCGATCTAAAAAAAATTTTTTTAGTACATCCTCGATCTAAAAAAAATTTTTTTAGTACATCCTCGATCTAAAAAAATTTTTTTAGTACATCCTCGATTTAAAAAAAAATTTTTTAGTACATCCTCGATCTAAAAAAATTTTTTTAGTACATCCTCGATCTAAAAAAAATTTTTTTAGTACATCCTTGATATGAAAAAATTTTTTTTAGTACATCCTCGATTTAAAAAAAATTTTTTAGTACATCCTCGATCTAAAAAAAATTTTTTTAGTACATCCTCGATCTAAAAAAAATTTTTTTAATACATCCTTGATATGAAAAAAATTTTTTAGTACATCCTCGATCTAAAAAAATTTTTTTAGTACATCCTCGATCTAAAAAAAATTTTTTTAGTACATCGTTGATATGAAAAAAAATTTTTTAGTACATCCTCGATCTAAAAAAATTTTTTTAGTACATCCTCGATCTAAAAAAATTTTTTTAGTACATTCTCGATCTAAAAAAAATTTTTTTAGTACATCTTCGATCTAAAAAATTTTTTAAGTACATCCTCGATCTAAAAAAAATTTTTTTAGTACATCCTCGATCTAAAAAAACTTTTTTAGTACACCCTCGATCTAAAAAAAATTTTTTTAGTACATCCTCGATCTAAAAAAAATTTTTTTAGTACATCCTTGATATGAAAAAAATTTTTTTAGTACATCCTCGATTCAAAAAAATTTTTTTAGTACATCCTCGTTAAAAAAAAATTTTTTTAGTACATCCTTGATATGAAAAAATTTTTTTAGTACATCCTCGATCAAAAAAAATTTTTTTAGTACATCCTCGATGAAAAAAAAATTTTTTTAGTACATCCTCGATCTAAAAAAATTTTTTAGTACATCCTCGATCAAAAAAAATTTTTTTAGTACATCCTCGATCTAAAAAAAAAATTTTTTAGTACATCCTTGATATGAAAAAGTTTTTTTTAGTACATCCTCGATCTAAAAAAATTTTTTTAATACATCCTCGATCAAAAAAAATTTTTTTAGTACATCCTTGATATGAAAAAAATTTTTTTAGTACATCCTCGATAAAAAAAATTTTTTTAGTACATCCTCGATCTAAAAAAATTTTTTTAGTACATCCTCGACCTAAAAAAAATTTTTTTAGTACATCCTCGATCTAAAAAAATTTTTTTAGTACATCCTCGATTTAAAAAAAATTTTTTTAGTACATCCTCGATCTAAAAAAATTTTTTTAGTACATCCTCGATTTAAAAAAAATTTTTTTAGTACATCCTCGATCTAAAAAAATTTTTTTAGTACATCCTCGACCTAAAAAAAATTTTTTTAGTACATCCTCGATCTAAAAAAATTTTTTTAGTACATCCTCGATCTAAAAAAAATTTTTTTAGTACATCCTTGATATGAAAAAATTTTTTTTAGTACATCCTCGATTTAAAAAAAATTTTTTAGTACATCCTCGATCTAAAACAAATTTTTTTAGTACATCCTCGATCTAAAAAAATTTTTTTAGTACATCCTCGATTTAAAAAAAAATTTTTTAGTACATCCTCGATATGAAAAAAATTTTTTTAGTACATCCTCGATCTAAAAAAATTTTTTTAGTACATCCTCGATCTAAAAAAAATTTTTTTAGTACATCCTTGATATGAAAAAATTTTTTTTAGTACATCCTCGATTTAAAAAAAATTTTTTAGTACATCCTCGATCTAAAAAAATTTTTTTAGCACATCCTCGATCTAAAAAAATTTTTTTAGTACATCCTCGATCTAAAAAAAATTTTTTTAGTACATCCTCGATCTAAAAAAATTTTTTTAGTACATCCTCGATCTAAAAAAATTTTTTTAGTACATCCTCGACCTAAAAAAAATTTTTTTAGTACATCCTCGATCTAAAAAAATTTTTTTAGTACATCCTCGATCTAAAAAAAATTTTTTTAGTACATCCTCGATCTAAAAAAAATTTTTTTAGTACATCCTCGATCTAAAAAAATTTTTTTAGTACATCCTCGACCTAAAAAAAATTTTTTTAGTACATCCTTGATATGAAAAATTTTTTTTTAGAACATCCTCGATCTAAAAAATTTTTTTAGTACATCCTCGATCTAAAAAAAATTTTTTTAGTACATCCTTGATGTAAAAAAAATTTTTTTAGTACATCCTCGATCTAAAAAAATTTTTTTAGTACATCCTCGATCTAAAAAAAAATTTTTTAGTACATCCTTGATATGAAAAAATTTTTTTTAGTACATCCTCGATCTAAAAAAATTTTTTTAATACATCCTCGATCAAAAAAAATTTTTTTAGTACATCCTCGATCTAAAAAAAATTTTTTTAGTACATCCGTGATATGAAAAAAATTTTTTTAGTACATCCTCGATCAAAAAAAATTTTTTTAGTACATCCTCGATCTAAAAAAAAATTTTTTAGTACATCCTCGATCTAAAAAAATTTTTTTAGTACATCCTCGATCTAAAAAAAATTTTTTTAGTACATCCTCGATCAAAAAAAATTTTTTTAGTACATCCTCGATCTAAAAAAAATTTTTTTAGTACATCCTTGATATGAAAAAAAATTTTTTAGTACATCCTCGATCTAAAAAAAATTTTTAGTACATCCTCGATCTAAAAAAAATTTTTTTAGTACATCCTCGATATGAAAAAAATTTTTTTAGTACATCCTCGATCAAAAAAAATTTTTTTAGTACATCCTCGATCTAAAAAAAATTTTTTTAGTACATCCTTGATATGAAAAAAATTTTTTTAGTACATCCTCGATCTAAAAAAATTTTTTAGTACATCCTCGATCTAAAAAAAATTTTTTTAGTACATCCTCGATCTAAAAAAAATTTTTTTAGTATATCCTTGATGTGAAAAAATTTTTTTAGTACATCCTCGATGTAAAAAAAATTTTTTTAGTACATCCTCGATCTAAAAAAATTTTTTTAGTACATCCTCGATCTAAAAAAAAAATTTTTAGTACATCCTCGATATGAAAAAATTTTTTTTAGTACATCCTCGATCTAAAAAAATTTTTTTAGTACATCCTCGATCTAAAAAAAATTTTTTTAGTACATCCTTGATATGAAAAAAATTTTTTTAGTACATCCTCGATCTAAAAAAATTTTTTAGTACATCCTCGATCTAAAAAAAATTTTTTTAGTACATCCTCGATCTAAAAAAAATTTTTTTAGTATATCCTTGATGTGAAAAAATTTTTTTAGTACATCCTCGATGTAAAAAAAATTTTTTTAGTACATCCTCGATCTAAAAAAATTTTTTTAGTACATCCTCGATCAAAAAAAAATTTTTTAGTACATCCTCGATCTAAAAAAAATTTTTTTAGTACATCCTCGATATGAAAAAAATTTTTTTAGTACATCCTCGATCAAAAAAAATTTTTTTAGTACATCCTCGATCTAAAAAAAATTTTTTTAGTACATCCTTGATATGAAAAAAATTTTTTTAGTACATCCTCGATCTAAAAAAATTTTTTAGTACATCCTCGATCTAAAAAAAATTTTTTTAGTACATCCTCGATCTAAAAAAAATTTTTTTAGTATATCCTTGATGTGAAAAAATTTTTTTAGTACATCCTCGATGTAAAAAAAATTTTTTTAGTACATCCTCGATCTAAAAAAATTTTTTTAGTACATCCTCGATCTAAAAAAAAATTTTTTAGTACATCCTCGATATGAAAAAATTTTTTTTAGTACATCCTCGATCTAAAAAAATTTTTTTAATACATCCTCGATGAAAAAAAATTTTTTTAGTACATCCTCGATCTAAAAAAAATTTTTTAGTACATCCTCGATGTAAAAAAATTTTTTTTAGTACATCCTCGATCTAAAAAAATTTTTTTAGTACATCCTCGATCAAAAAAAATTTTTTTAGTACATCCTCGATCTAAAAAAAATTTTTTTAGTACATCCTCGATATGAAAAAAATTTTTTTAGTACATCCTCGATCAAAACAAATTTTTTTAGTACATCCTCGATCTAAAAAAAATTTTTTTAGTACATCCTTGATATGAAAAAAATTTTTTTAGTACATCCTCGATCAAAAAAAATTTTTTTAGTACATCCTCGATCTAAAAAAAATTTTTTAGTACATCCTCCATCTAAAAAAATTTTTTTAGTACATCCTCGATCTAAAAAAAATTTTTTTAGTACATCCTCGATCAAAAAAAATTTTTTTAGTACATCCTCGATCTAGAAAAAATTTTTTTAGTACATCCTTGATATGAAAAAAAATTTTTTAGTACATCCTCGATAAAAAAAAATTTTTTAGTACATCCTCGATGTAAAAAAATTTTTTTAAGTACATCCTCGATCTAAAAAAATTTTTTTAGTACATCCTCGATCAAAAAAAATTTTTTTAGTACATCCTCGATCAAAAAAAATTTTTTTAGTACATCCTCGATCTAAAAAAAATTTTTTTAGTACATCCTTGATATGAAAAAAATTTTTTTTGTACATCCTCGATCTAAAACAATTTTTTAGTACATCCTCGATCTAAAAAAAATTTTTTTAGTACATCCTTGATATGAAAAAATTTTTTTAGTACATCCTCGATCAAAAAAAATTTTTTAGTACATCCTCGATCTAAAAAAAAATTTTTAGTACATCCTTGATATGAAAAAATTTTTTTTAGTACATCCTCGATCTAAAAAAATTTTTTTAGTACATCCTCGATCTAAAAAAATTTTTTAAGTACATCCTCGATCTAAAAAAAAATTTTTTAGTACATCTTTGATATGAAAAAAATTTTTTTAGTACATCCTCGATCAAAAAAAATTTTTTTAGTACATTTTCGATCTAAAAAAAAATTTTTTAGTACATCCTCGATCTAAAAAAATTTTTTTAGTACATCCTCGATCTAAAAAAAATTTTTTTAGTACATCCTCGATCAAAAAAAATTTTTTTAGTACATCCTCGATCTAAAAAAAATTTTTTTAGTACATCCTTGATATGAAAAAAATTTTTTTAGTACATCATCGATAAACAAAAATTTTTTAGTACATCCTCGATGTAAAAAAATTTTTTTTAGTACATCCTCGATCTAAAAAAATTTTTTTAGTACATCCTCGATCAAAAAAAATTTTTTTAGTACATCCTTGATATGAAAAAAATTTTTTTAGTACATCCTCGATCTAAAAAAATTTTTTAGTGCATCCTCGATCTAAAAAAAATTTTTTTAGTACATCCTTGATATGAAAAAATTTTTTTAGTACATCCTCGATCAAAAAAAAATTTTTTAGTACATCCTTGATATGAATAAATTTTTTTTAGTACATCCTCGATCTAAAAAATTTTTTTTAGTACATCCTCGATCTAAAAAATTTTTTTTTAGTACATCCTCGATCTAAAACAAAATTTTTTTAGTACATCCTCGATCTAAAAAAAAATTTTTTAGTACATCCTCGATATGAAAAAAATTTTTTTAGTACATCCTCGATCAAAAAAAATTTTTTTAGTACATCCTCGATCAAAAAAAATTTTTTTAGTACATCCTTGATATGAAAAAAATTTTTTTAGTGCATCCTCGATCTAAAAAAATTTTTTAGTACATCCTCGATCTAAAAAAAAATTTTTTAGTACATCCTTGATATGAAAAAATTTTTTTTAGTACATCCTCGATCTAAAAAAATTTTTTTAGTACATCCTCGATCTAAAAAAATTTTTTTAGTACATCCTCGATCTAAAAAAAAATTTTTTAGTACATCTTTGATATGAAAAAATTTTTTTTAGTACATCCTCGATCTAAAAAAATTTTTTTAGTACATCCTCGATCTAAAAAAATTTTTTTAGTACATCCTCGATCTAAAAAAAAATTTTTTAGTACATCTTTGATATGAAAAAAATTTTTTTAGTACATCCTCGATCAAAAAAAATTTTTTTAGTACATTTTCGATCTAAAAAAAAATTTTTTAGTACATCCTCGATCTAAAAAAATTTTTTTAGTACATCCTCGATCTAAAAAAAATTTTTTTAGTACATCCTCGATCAAAAAAAATTTTTTTAGTACATCCTCGATCTAAAAAAAATTTTTTTAGTACATCCTTGATATGAAAAAAATTTTTTTAGTACATCATCGATAAACAAAAATTTTTTAGTACATCCTCGATGTAAAAAAATTTTTTTTAGTACATCCTCGATCTAAAAAAATTTTTTTAGTACATCCTCGATCAAAAAAAATTTTTTTAGTACATCCTCGATGTAAAAAAATTTTTTTAGTACATCCTCGATCTAAAAAAATTTTTTTAGTACATCCTCGATCTAAAAAAAAATTTTTTAGTACATCCTTGATATGAAAAAAATTTTTTTAGTACATCCTCGATCTAAAAAAATTTTTTTAATACATCCTCGATCAAAAAAAATTTTTTTAGTACATCCTCGATCTAAAAAAAAATTTTTTAGTACATCCTTGATATGAAAAAAATTTTTTTAGTACATCCTCGATCAAAAAAAATTTTTTTAGTACATCCTCGATCTAAAAAAAAAATTTTTTAGTACATCCTCGATCTAAAAAAATTTTTTTAGTACATCCTTGATCTAAAAAAAATTTTTTTAGTACATCCTCGATCAAAAAAAAATTTTTTTAGTACATCCTCGATCTAAAAAAAATTTTTTTAGTACATCCTTGATATGAAAAAAATTTTTTTAGTACATCCTCGATAAAAAAAAATTTTTTAGTACATCCTCGATGTAAAAAAATTTTTTTTAGTACATCCTCGATCTTAAAAAAATTTTTTTAGTACATCCTCGATCAAAAAAAATTTTTTTAGTATATCCTCGATCTAAAAAAAATTTTTGTAGTACATCCTCGATATGAAAAAAATTTTTTTAGTACATCCTCGATCAAAAAAAATTTTTTTAGTACATCCTTGATATGAAAAAAATTTTTTTAGTACATCCTCGATCAAAACAAATTTTTTTAGTACATCCTCGATCTAAAAAAAATTTTTTTAGTACATCCTTGATATGAAAAAAATTTTTTTAGTACATCCTCGATCAAAAAAAATTTTTTTAGTACATCCTCGATCTAAAAAAAATTTTTTAGTACATCCTCGATCTAAAAAAATTTTTTTAGTACATCCTCGATCTAAAAAAAATTTTTTTAGTACATCCTCGATCAAAAAAAATTTTTTTAGTACATCCTCGATCTAGAAAAAATTTTTTTAGTACATCCTTGATATGAAAAAAAATTTTTTAGTACATCCTCGATAAAAAAAATTTTTTAGTACATCCTCGATGTAAAAAAATTTTTTTTAGTACATCCTCGATCTAAAAAAATTTTTTTAGTACATCCTCGATCAAAAAAAATTTTTTTAGTACATCCTCGATCTAAAAAAAATTTTTTTAGTACATCCTCGATATGAAAAAAATTTTTTTAGTACATCCTCGATCAAAAAAAATTTTTTTAGTACATCCTCGATCTAAAAAAAATTTTTTTAGTACATCCTTGATATGAAAAAAATTTTTTTAGTACATCCTCGATCTAAAAAAATTTTTTAGTACATCCTCGATCTAAAAAAAATTTTTTTAGTACATCCTCGATCTAAAAAAAATTTTTTTAGTATATCCTTGATGTGAAAAAATTTTTTTAGTACATCCTCGATGTAAAAAAAAATTTTTTTAGTACATCCTCGATCTAAAAAAATTTTTTTAGTACATCCTCGATCTAAAAAAAAATTTTTTAGTACATCCTCGATATGAAAAAATTTTTTTTAGTACATCCTCGATCTAAAAAAATTTTTTTAATACATCCTCGATGAAAAAAAATTTTTTTAGTACATCCTCGATCTAAAAAAAATTTTTTAGTACATCCTCGATGTAAAAAAATTTTTTTTAGTACATCCTCGATCTAAAAAAATTTTTTTAGTACATCCTCGATCAAAAAAAATTTTTTTAGTACATCCTCGATCTAAAAAAAATTTTTTTAGTACATCCTCGATATGAAAAAAATTTTTTTAGTACATCCTCGATCAAAACAAATTTTTTTAGTACATCCTCGATCTAAAAAAAATTTTTTTAGTACATCCTTGATATGAAAAAAATTTTTTTAGTACATCCTCGATCTAAAAAAAATTTTTTAGTACATCCTCGATCTAAAAAAATTTTTTTAGTACATCCTCTCTCTAAAAAAAATTTTTTTAGTACATCCTCGATCAAAAAAAATTTTTTTAGTACATCCTCGATCTAGAAAAAATTTCTTTAGTACATCCTTGATATGAAAAAAAATTTTTTAGTACATCCTCGATAAAAAAAAATTTTTTAGTACATCCTCTCTCTAAAAAAATTTTTTTTAGTACATCCTCGATCTAAAAAAATTTTTTTAGTACATCCTCGATCAAAAAAAATTTTTTTAGTACATCCTCGATCAAAAAAAATTTTTTTAGTACATCCTCGATCTAAAAAAAATTTTTTTAGTACATCCTTGATATGAAAAAAATTTTTTTTGTACATCCTCGATCTAAAACAATTTTTTAGTACATCCTCGATCTAAAAAAAATTTTTTTAGTACATCCTCGATCTAAAAAAAATTTTTTTAGTATATCCTTGATGTGAAAAAATTTTTTTAGTACATCCTCGATGTAAAAAAAATTTTTTTAGTACATCCTCGATCTAAAAAAATTTTTTTAGTACATCCTCGATCTAAAAAAAAATTTTTTAGTACATCCTCGATATGAAAAAATTTTTTTTAGTACATCCTCGATCTAAAAAAATTTTTTTAATACATCCTCGATGAAAAAAAATTTTTTTAGTACATCCTCGATCTAAAAAAAATTTTTTAGTACATCCTCGATGTAAAAAAATTTTTTTTAGTACATCCTCGATCTAAAAAAATTTTTTTAGTACATCCTCGATCAAAAAAAATTTTTTTAGTACATCCTCGATCTAAAAAAAATTTTTTTAGTACATCCTCGATATGAAAAAAATTTTTTTAGTACATCCTCGATCAAAACAAATTTTTTTAGTACATCCTCGATCTAAAAAAAATTTTTTTAGTACATCCTTGATATGAAAAAAATTTTTTTAGTACATCCTCGATCTAAAAAAAATTTTTTAGTACATCCTCGATCTAAAAAAATTTTTTTAGTACATCCTCTCTCTAAAAAAAATTTTTTTAGTACATCCTCGATCAAAAAAAATTTTTTTAGTACATCCTCGATCTAGAAAAAATTTCTTTAGTACATCCTTGATATGAAAAAAAATTTTTTAGTACATCCTCGATAAAAAAAATTTTTTTAGTACATCCTCTCTCTAAAAAAATTTTTTTTAGTACATCCTCGATCTAAAAAAATTTTTTTAGTACATCCTCGATCAAAAAAAATTTTTTTAGTACATCCTCGATCAAAAAAAATTTTTTTAGTACATCCTCGATCTAAAAAAAATTTTTTTAGTACATCCTTGATATGAAAAAAATTTTTTTTGTACATCCTCGATCTAAAACAATTTTTTAGTACATCCTCGATCTAAAAAAAATTTTTTTAGTACATCCTTGATATGAAAAAATTTTTTTAGTACATCCTCGATCAAAAAAAAATTTTTTAGTACATCCTCGATCTAAAAAAAAATTTTTAGTACATCCTTGATATGAAAAAATTTTTTTTAGTACATCCTCGATCTAAAAAAATTTTTTTAGTACATCCTCGATCTAAAAAAATTTTTTTAGTACATCCTCGATCTAAAAAAAAATTTTTTAGTACATCTTTGATATGAAAAAAATTTTTTTAGTACATCCTCGATCAAAAAAAATTTTTTTAGTACATTTTCGATCTAAAAAAAAATTTTTTAGTACATCCTCGATCTAAAAAAATTTTTTTAGTACATCCTCGATCTAAAAAAAATTTTTTTAGTACATCCTCGATCAAAAAAAATTTTTTTAGTACATCCTCGATCTAAAAAAAATTTTTTTAGTACATCCTTGATATGAAAAAAATTTTTTTAGTACATCCTCGATAAAAAAAAATTTTTTAGTACATCCTCGATGTAAAAAAATTTTTTTTAGTACATCCTCGATCTAAAAAAATTTTTTTAGTACATCCTCGATCAAAAAAAATTTTTTTAGTACATCCTTGATATGAAAAAAATTTTTTTAGTACATCCTCGATCTAAAAAAATTTTTTAGTGCATCCTCGATCTAAAAAAAATTTTTTTAGTACATCCTTGATATGAAAAAATTTTTTTAGTACATCCTCGATCAAAAAAAAATTTTTTAGTACATCCTTGATATGAAAAAATTTTTTTTAGTACATCCTCGATCTAAAAAATTTTTTTTAGTACATCCGCGATCTAAAAAATTTTTTTTTAGTACATCCTCGATCTAAAACAAAATTTTTTTAGTACATCCTCGATCTAAAAAAAAATTTTTTAGTACATCCTCGATATGAAAAAAATTTTTTTAGTACATCCTCGATCAAAAAAAATTTTTTTAGTACATCCTCGATCTAAAAAAAATTTTTTTAGTACATCCTCGATATGAAAATAATTTTTTTAGTACATCCTCGATCAAAACAAATTTTTTTAGTACATCCTCGATCTAAAAAAAATTTTTTTAATACATCCTCGATCAAAAAAAATTTTTTTAGTACATCCTCGATCTAAAAAAAATTTTTTAGTACATCCTCGATCTAAAAAAATTTTTTTAGTACATCCTCGATCTAAAAAAAATTTTTTTAGTACATCCTCGATCAAAAAAAATTTTTTTAGTACATCCTCGATCTAGAAAAAATTTCTTTAGTACATCCTTGATATGAAAAAAAATTTTTTAGTACATCCTCGATAAAAAAAAATTTTTTAGTACATCCTCGATGTAAAAAAATTTTTTTTAGTACATCCTCGATCTAAAAAAATTTTTTTAGTACATCCTCGATCAAAAAAAATTTTTTTAGTACATCCTCGATCAAAAAAAATTTTTTTAGTACATCCTCGATCTAAAAAAAATTTTTTTAGTACATCCTTGATATGAAAAAAATTTTTTTTGTACATCCTCGATCTAAAACAATTTTTTAGTACATCCTCGATCTAAAAAAAATTTTTTTAGTACATCCTTGATATGAAAAAATTTTTTTAGTACATCCTCGATCAAAAAAAATTTTTTAGTACATCCTCGATCTAAAAAAAAATTTTTAGTACATCCTTGATATGAAAAAATTTTTTTTAGTACATCCTCGATCTAAAAAAATTTTTTTAGTACATCCTCGATCTAAAAAAATTTTTTTAGTACATCCTCGATCTAAAAAAAAATTTTTTAGTACATCTTTGATATGAAAAAAATTTTTTTAGTACATCCTCGATCAAAAAAAATTTTTTTAGTACATTTTCGATCTAAAAAAAAATTTTTTAGTACATCCTCGATCTAAAAAAATTTTTTTAGTACATCCTCGATCTAAAAAAAATTTTTTTAGTACATCCTCGATCAAAAAAAATTTTTTTAGTACATCCTCGATCTAAAAAAAATTTTTTTAGTACATCCTTGATATGAAAAAAATTTTTTTAGTACATCCTCGATAAAAAAAAATTTTTTAGTACATCCTCGATGTAAAAAAATTTTTTTTAGTACATCCTCGATCTAAAAAAATTTTTTTAGTACATCCTCGATAAAAAAAAAATTTTTTAGTACATCCTCGATGTAAAAAAATTTTTTTTAGTACATCCTCGATCTAAAAAAATTTTTTTAGTACATCCTCGATCAAAAAAAATTTTTTTAGTACATCCTTGATATGAAAAAAATTTTTTTAGTACATCCTCGATCTAAAAAAATTTTTTAGTGCATCCTCGATCAAAAAAAAATTTTTTAGTACATCCTTGATATGAAAAAATTTTTTTTAGTACATCCTCGATCTAAAAAATTTTTTTTAGTACATCCTCGATCTAAAAAATTTTTTTTTAGTACATCCTCGATCTAAAACAAAATTTTTTTAGTACATCCTCGATCTAAAAAAAAATTTTTTAGTACATCCTCGATATGAAAAAAATTTTTTTAGTACATCCTCGATCAAAAAAAATTTTTTTAGTACATCCTCGATCAAAAAAAATTTTTTTAGTACATCCTTGATATGAAAAAAATTTTTTTAGTGCATCCTCGATCTAAAAAAATTTTTTAGTACATCCTCGATCTAAAAAAAAATTTTTTAGTACATCCTTGATATGAAAAAATTTTTTTAGTACATCCTCGATCAAAAAAAATTTTTTTAGTACATCCTCGATGTAAAAAAATTTTTTTAGTACATCCTCGATCTAAAAAAATTTTTTTAGTACATCCTCGATCTAAAAAAAAATTTTTTAGTATATCCTTGATATGAAAAAAATTTTTTTAGTACATCCTCGATCTAAAAAAATTTTTTTAATACATCCTCGATCAAAAAAAATTTTTTTAGTACATCCTCGATCTAAAAAAAATTTTTTTAGTACATCCTTGATATGAAAAAAATTTTTTTTAGTACATCCTCGATCAAAAAAAATTTTTTTAGTACATCCTCGATCTAAAAAAAAAATTTTTTAGTACATCCTCGATCTAAAAAAATTTTTTAGTACATCCTTGATCTAAAAAAAATTTTTTTAGTACATCCTCGATCAAAAAAAAATTTTTTTAGTACATCCTCGATCTAAAAAAAATTTTTTTAGTACATCCTTGATATGAAAAAAATTTTTTTAGTACATCCTCGATAAAAAAAAATTTTTTAGTACATCCTCGATGTAAAAAAATTTTTTTTAGTACATCCTCGATCTAAAAAAATTTTTTTAGTACATCCTCGATCAAAAAAAATTTTTTTAGTACATCCTCGATCTAAAAAAAATTTTTGTAGTACATCCTCGATATGAAAAAAATTTTTTTAGTACATCCTCGATCAAAAAAAATTTTTTTAGTACATCCTCGATCTAAAAAAAATTTTTTTAGTACATCCTCGATCTAAAAAAATTTTTTTAGTACATCCTCGATCTAAAAAAAATTTTTTTAGTACATCCTCGATCAAAAAAAATTTTTTTAGTACATCCTCGATCTAAAAAAAATTTTTTTAGTACATCCTTGATAAGAAAAAAATTTTTTTAGTACATCCTCGATAAAAAAAAATTTTTTAGTACATCCTCGATGTAAAAAAATTTTTTTCAGTACATCCTCGATCTAAAAAAATTTTTTTAGTACATCCTCGATCAAAAAAAATTTTTTTAGTACATCCTCGATCTAAAAAAAATTTTTTTAGTACATCCTCGATATGAAAAAAATTTTTTTAGTACATCCTTGATATGAAAAAAATTTTTTTAGTACATCCTCGATCTAAAAAAAATTTATTTTAAGTACATCCTCGATCTAAAAAAATTTTTTTAGTACATCCTCGATCAAAAAAAATTTTTTTAGTACATCCTCGATCTAAAAAAAATTTTTTTAGTACATCCTCGATATGAAAAAAAATTTTTTAGTACATCCTCGATCAAAAAAAATTTTTTTAGTACATCCTCGATCTAAAAAAAAAATTTTTAGTACATCCTTGATATGAAAAAATTTTTTTTAGTACATCCTCGATCTAAAAAAATTTTTTAGTACATCCTCGATCTAAAAAAAAATTTTTTAGTACATCCTTGATATGAAAAAATTTTTTTAGTACATCCTCGATCTAAAAAAAATTTTTTAGTACATCCTCGATGTAAAAAAATTTTTTTTAGTACATCCTCGATCTAAAAAAATTTTTTTAGTACATCCTCGATCAAAAAAAATTTTTTTAGTACATCCTCGATCTAAAAAAAATTTTTTTAGTACATCCTCGATATGAAAAAAATTTTTTTAGTACATCCTCGATCAAAACAAATTTTTTTAGTACATCCTCGATCTAAAAAAAATTTTTTTAGTACATCCTTGATATGAAAAAAATTTTTTTAGTACATCCTCGATCTAAAAAAAATTTTTTAGTACATCCTCGATCTAAAAAAATTTTTTTAGTACATCCTCTATCTAAAAAAAATTTTTTTAGTACATCCTCGATCAAAAAAAATTTTTTTAGTACATCCTCGATCTAGAAAAAATTTCTTTAGTACATCCTTGATATGAAAAAAAATTTTTTAGTACATCCTCGATAAAAAAAAATTTTTTAGTACATCCTCGATGTAAAAAAATTTTTTTTAGTACATCCTCGATCTAAAAAAATTTTTTTAGTACATCCTCGATCAAAAAAAATTTTTTTAGTACATCCTCGATCAAAAAAAATTTTTTTAGTACATCCTATATCTAAAAAAAATTTTTTTAGTACATCCTTGATATGAAAAAAATTTTTTTTGTACATCCTCGATCTAAAACAATTTTTTAGTACATCCTCGATCTAAAAAAAATTTTTTTAGTACATCCTTGATATGAAAAAATTTTTTTAGTACATCCTCGATCAAAAAAAATTTTTTAGTACATCCTCGATCTAAAAAAAAATTTTTAGTACATCCTTGATATGAAAAAATTTTTTTTAGTACGTCCTCGATCTAAAAAAATTTTTTTAGTACATCCTCGATCTAAAAAAATTTTTTTAGTACATCCTCGATCTAAAAAAAAATTTTTTAGTACATCTTTGATATGAAAAAAATTTTTTTAGTACATCCTCGATCAAAAAAAATTTTTTTTAGTACATTTTCGATCTAAAAAAAAATTTTTTAGTACATCCTCGATCTAAAAAAATTTTTTTAGTACATCCTCGATCTAAAAAAAAATTTTTTTAGTACATCCTCGATCAAAAAAAATTTTTTTAGTACATCCTCGATCTAAAAAAAATTTTTTTAGTACATCCTTGATATGAAAAAAAATTTTTTTAGTACATCCTCGATAAAAAAAAATTTTTTAGTACATCCTCGATGTAAAAAAATTTTTTTTAGTACATCCTCGATCTAAAAAAATTTTTTTAGTACATCCTCGATCAAAAAAAATTTTTTTAGTACATCCTTGATATGAAAAAAATTTTTTTAGTACATCCTCGATCTAAAAAAATTTTTTAGTGCATCCTCGATCTAAAAAAAATTTTTTTAGTACATCCTTGATATGAAAAAATTTTTTTAGTACATCCTCGATCAAAAAAAAATTTTTTAGTACATCCTTGATATGAAAAAATTTTTTTTAGTACATCCTCGATCTAAAAAATTTTTTTTAGTACATCCGCGATCTAAAAAATTTTTTTTTTGTACATCCTCGATCTAAAACAAAATTTTTTTAGTACATCCTCGATCTAAAAAAAAATTTTTTAGTACATCCTCGATATGAAAAAAATTTTTTTAGTACATCCTCGATCAAAAAAAATTTTTTTAGTACATCCTCGATCTAAAAAAAATTTTTTTAGTACATCCTCGATATGAAAAAAATTTTTTTAGTACATCCTCGATCAAAACAAATTTTTTTAGTACATCCTCGATCTAAAAAAAATTTTTTTAATACATCCTCGATCAAAAAAAATTTTTTTAGTACATCCTCGATCTAAAAAAAATTTTTTAGTACATCCTCGATCTAAAAAAATTTTTTTAGTACATCCTCGATCTAAAAAAAATTTTTTTAGTACATCCTCGATCAAAAAAAATTTTTTTAGTACATCCTCGATCTAGAAAAAATTTCTTTAGTACATCCTTGATATGAAAAAAAATTTTTTAGTACATCCTCGATAAAAAAAAATTTTTTAGTACATCCTCGATGTAAAAAAATTTTTTTTAGTACATCCTCGATCTAAAAAAATTTTTTTAGTACATCCTCGATCAAAAAAAATTTTTTTAGTACATCCTCGATCAAAAAAAATTTTTTTAGTACATCCTCGATCTAAAAAAAATTTTTTAGTACATCCTTGATATGAAAAAAATTTTTTTTGTACATCCTCGATCTAAAACAATTTTTTAGTACATCCTCGATCTAAAAAAAATTTTTTTAGTACATCCTTGATATGAAAAAATTTTTTTAGTACATCCTCGATCAAAAAAAATTTTTTAGTACATCCTCGATCTAAAAAAAAATTTTTAGTACATCCTTGATATGAAAAAATTTTTTTTAGTACATCCTCGATCTAAAAAAATTTTTTTAGTACATCCTCGATCTAAAAAAATTTTTTTAGTACATCCTCGATCTAAAAAAAAATTTTTTAGTACATCTTTGATATGAAAAAAATTTTTTTAGTACATCCTCGATCAAAAAAAATTTTTTTAGTACATTTTCGATCTAAAAAAAAATTTTTTAGTACATCCTCGATCTAAAAAAAATTTTTTTAGTACATCCTCGATCTAAAAAAAATTTTTTTAGTACATCCTCGATCAAAAAAAATTTTTTTAGTACATCCTCGATCTAAAAAAAATTTTTTTAGTACATCCTCGATCTCGAT
>NW_026525606.1:0-27947 GCF_943737925.1 Anopheles nili | reverse complement strand
AAAAAAAATTTTTTTAGTACATCCTCGATCTAAAAAAATTTTTTTAGTACATCCTCGATCTAAAAAAAATTTTTTTAGTACATCCTTGATATGAAAAAATTTTTTTAGTACATCCTCGATCTAAAAAAAATTTTTTTAGTACATCCTTGATATGAAAAAATTTTTTTTAGTACATCCTCGATTTAAAAAAAATTTTTTAGTACATCCTCGATCTAAAAAAAATTTTTTTAGTACATCCTCGATCTAAAAAAATTTTTTTAGTACATCCTCGATTTAAAAAAAATTTTTTTAGTACATCCTCGATCTAAAAAAATTTTTTTAGTACATCCTCGATCTAAAAAAAATTTTTTTAGTACATCCTCGATCTAAAAAAATTTTTTTAGTACATCCTCGATTTAAAAAAAATTTTTTTAGTACATCCTCGATTTAAAAAATTTTTTTTAGTACATCCTCGATCTAAAAAAAATTTTTTTAGTACATCCTCGATCTAAAAAAATTTTTTTAGTACATCCTCGACCTAAAAAAAATTTTTTTAGTACATCCTCGATCTAAAAAAATTTTTTTAGTACATCCTCGACCTAAAAAAAATTTTTTTAGTACATCCTCGATCTAAAAAAATTTTTTTAGTACATCCTCGATTTAAAAAAAATTTTTTTAGTACATCCTCGATTTAAAAAAATTTTTTTAGTACATCCTCGATCTAAAAAAAATTTTTTTAGTACATCCTCGATCTAAAAAAATTTTTTTAGTACATCCTCGATCTAAAAAAAATTTTTTTAGCACATCCTCGATCTAAAAAAATTTTTTTAGTACATCCTCGATCTAAAAAAAATTTTTTTAGTACATCCTCGATCTAAAAAAATTTTTTTAGTACATCCTCGATTTAAAAAAAATTTTTTTAGTACATCCTCGATCTAAAAAAATTTTTTTAGTACATCCTCGATCTAAAAAAAATTTTTTTAGTACATCCTCGATCTAAAAAAATTTTTTAGTACATCCTCGATTTAAAAAAAAATTTTTTTAGTACATCCTCGATTTAAAAAATTTTTTTTAGTACATCCTCGATCTAAAAAAAATTTTTTTAGTACATCCTCGATCTAAAAAAATTTTTTTAGTACATCCTCGACCTAAAAAAAATTTTTTTAGTACATCCTCGATCTAAAAAAATTTTTTTAGTACATCCTCGACCTAAAAAAAATTTTTTTAGTACATCCTCGATCTAAAAAAATTTTTTTAGTACATCCTCGATTTAAAAAAAATTTTTTTAGTACATCCTCGATTTAAAAAAATTTTTTTAGTACATCCTCGATCTAAAAAAAATTTTTTTAGTACATCCTCGATCTAAAAAAATTTTTTTAGTACATCCTCGACCTAAAAAAAATTTTTTTAGTACATCCTCGATCTAAAAAAATTTTTTTAGTACATCCTCGACCTAAAAAAAATTTTTTTAGTACATCCTCGATCTAAAAAAATTTTTTTAGTACATCCTCGATTTAAAAAAAATTTTTTTAGTACATCCTCTATCTAAAAAAATTTTTTTAGTACATCCTCGATCTAAAAAAAATTTTTTTAGTACATCCTTGATATGAAAAAATTTTTTTTAGTACATCCTCGATTTAAAAAATATTTTTTAGTACATCCTCGATCTAAAAAAAATTTTTTTAGTACATCCTCGATCTAAAAAAATTTTTTTAGTACATCCTCGATTTAAAAAAAATTTTTTTAGTACATCCTCGATCTAAAAAAATTTTTTTAGTACATCCTCGATCTAAAAAAAATTTTTTTAGTACATCCTTGATATGAAAAAATTTTTTTTAGTACATCCTCGATTTAAAAAAAATTTTTTAGTACATCCTCGATCTAAAAAAAATTTTTTTAGTACATCCTCGATCTAAAAAAATTTTTTTAGTACATCCTCGATTTAAAAAAAATTTTTTTAGTACATCCTCGATCTAAAAAAATTTTTTTTAGTACATCCTCGATCTAAAAAAAATTTTTTTAGTACATCCTTGATATGAAAAAATTTTTTTTAGTACATCCTCGATTTAAAAAAAATTTTTTAGTACATCCTCGATCTAAAAAAAATTTTTTTAGTACATCCTCGATCTAAAAAAAATTTTTTTAGTACATCCTCGATTTAAAAAAAATTTTTTTAGTACATCCTCGATCTAAAAAAATTTTTTTAGTACATCCTCGATCTAAAAAAAATTTTTTTAGAACATCCTTGATATGAAAAAATTTTTTTTAGTACATCCTCGATTTAAAAAAAATTTTTTAGTACATCCTCGATCTAAAAAAAATTTTTTTAGTACATCCTCGATCTAACAAAATTTTTTAGTACATCCTCGATTTAAAAAAAATTTTTTTAGTACACCCTCGATTTAAAAAAAATTTTTTTAGTACATCCTCGATCTAAAAAAATTTTTTTAGTACATCCTCGACCTAAAAAAAATTTTTTTAGTACATCCTCGACCTAAAAAAATTTTTTTAGTACATCCTCGATCTAAAAAAATTTTTTTAGTACATCCTCGATTTAAAAAAAATTTTTTTAGTACATCCTCGATTTAAAAAAATTTTTTTAGTACATCCTCGATCTAAAAAAATTTTTTTAGTACATCCTCGACCTAAAAAAAAATTTTTTTAGTACATCCTCGATCTAAAAAAATTTTTTTAGTACATCCTCGACCTAAAAAAAATTTTTTTAGTACATCCTCGATCTAAAAAAATTTTTTTAGTACATCCTCGATTTAAAAAAAATTTTTTTAGTACATCCTCGATCTAAAAAAATTTTTTTAGTACATCCTCGACCTAAAAAAAATTTTTTTAGTACATCCTCGACCTAAAAAAATTTTTTTAGTACATCCTCGATCTAAAAAAAATTTTTTAGTACATCCTCGATTTAAAAAAAATTTTTTTAGTACATCCTCGATTTAAAAAAAATTTTTTTAGTACATCCTCGATTCAAAAAAATTTTTTTAGTACATCCTCGATTTAAAAAAAATTATTTTAGTACATCCTCGATCTAAAAAAATTTTTTTAGTACATCCTCCATCTAAAAAAAATTTTTTTAGTACATCCTCGATCTAAAAAAATTTTTTTAGTACATCCTCGATTTAAAAAAAATTTTTTTAGTACATCCTCGATTTAAAAAAATTTTTTTAGTACATCCTCGATCGAAAAAAAATTTTTTTAGTACATCCTCGATCTAAAAAAATTTTTTTAGTACATCCTCGACCTAAAAAAAATTTTTTTAGTACATCCTCGATCTAAAAAAATTTTTTTAGTACATCCTCGACCTAAAAAAAATTTTTTTAGTACATCCTCGATCTAAAAAAATTTTTTTAGTACATCCTCGATTTAAAAAAAATTTTTTTAGTACATCCTCGATCTAAAAAAATTTTTTTAGTACATCCTCGATCTAAAAAAAATTTTTTTAGTACATCCTTGATATGAAAAAATTTTTTTTAGTACATCCTCGATTTAAAAAAAATTTTTTAGTACATCCTCGATCTAAAAAAAATTTTTTTAGTACATCCTCGATCTAAAAAAATTTTTTTAGTACATCCTCGATTTAAAAAAAATTTTTTTAGTACATCCTCGATCTAAAAAAATTTTTTTAGTACATCCTCGACCTAAAAAAAAATTTTTTAGTACATCCTCGATCTAAAAAAGTTTTTTTAGTACATCCTCGACCTAAAAAAAATTTTTTTAGTACATCCTCGGTCTAAAAAAATTTTTTTAGTACATCCTCGACCTAAAAAAAATTTTTTTAGTACTTCCTCGACCTAAAAAAAATTTTTTTAGTACATCCTCGATCTAAAAAAATTTTTTTAGTACATCCTCGATCTAAAAAAAATTTTTTTAGTACATCCTCGATCTAAAAAAATTTTTTTAGTACATCCTCGACCTTAAAAAAATTTTTTTAGTACATCCTCGATCTAAAAAAATTTTTTTAGTACATCCTCGATTTAAAAAAAATTTTTTTAGTACATCCTCGACCTAAAAAAAATTTTTTTAGTACATCCTCGATCTAAAAAAATTTTTTTAGTACATCCTCGATTTAAAAAAAATTTTTTTAGTACATCCTCGATCTAAAAAAAATTTTTTAGTACATCCTCGATCTAAAAAAAATTTTTTAAGTACATCCTTGATATGAAAAAATTTTTTTAGTACATCCTCGACTTAAAAAAAATTTTTTTAGTACATCCTCGATTTAAAAAAATTTTTTTAGTACATCCTCGATCTAAAAAAATTTTTTTAGTACATCCTTGATTTAAAAAAAATTTTTTTAGTACATCCTCGATTTTAAAAAAATTTTTTTAGTACATCCTCGATTTAAAAAAATTTTTTTTAGTACATCCTCGATTTAAAAAAATTTTTTTAGTACATCCTCGATCTAAAAAAAATTTTTTTAGTACATCCTCGATCTAAAAAAAATTTTTTTAGTACATCCTTGATATGAAAAAATTTTTTTTAGTACATCCTCGATTTAAAAAAAATTTTTTAGTACATCCTCGATCTAAAAAAAATTTTTTTAGCACATCCTCGATCTAAAAAAATTTTTTTAGTACATCCTCGATCTAAAAAAATTTTTTTAGTACATCCTCGATTTAAAAAAAATTTTTTTAGTACATCCTCGACCTAAAAAAAATTTTTTTAGTACATCCTCGATCTAAAAAAATTTTTTTAGTACATCCTCGATTTAAAAAAAATTTTTTTAGTACATCCTCGATCTAAAAAAATTTTTTTAGTACATCCTCGATCTAAAAAAAATTTTTTAAGTACATCCTTGATATGAAAAAATTTTTTTAGTACATCCTCGACTTAAAAAAAATTTTTTTAGTACATCCTCGATTTAAAAAAATTTTTTTAGTACATCCTCGATCTAAAAAAATTTTTTTAGTACATCCTTGATTTAAAAAAAATTTTTTTAGTACATCCTCGATTTTAAAAAAATTTTTTTAGTACATCCTCGATTTAAAAAAATTTTTTTAGTACATCCTCGATTTTAAAAAAATTTTTTTAGTACATCCTCGATTTAAAAAAATTTTTTTAGTACATCCTCGATTTAAAAAAATTTTTTTAGTACATCCTCGATCTAAAAAAAATTTTTTTAGTACATCCTCGATCTAAAAAAAATTTTTTTAGTACATCCTTGATATGAAAAAATTTTTTTTAGTACATCCTCGATTTAAAAAAAATTTTTTAGTACATCCTCGATCTAAAAAAAATTTTTTTAGTACATCCTCGATCTAAAAAAATTTTTTTAGTACATCCTCGACCTTAAAAAAATTTTTTTAGTACATCCTCGATCTAAAAAAATTTTTTTAGTACATCCTCGATTTAAAAAAAATTTTTTTAGTACATCCTCGACCTAAAAAAAATTTTTTTAGTACATCCTCGATCTAAAAAAATTTTTTTAGTACATCCTCCATCTAAAAAAAATTTTTTTAGTACATCCTCGATCTAAAAAAATTTTTTTAGTACATCCTCGATTTAAAAAAAATTTTTTTAGTACATCCTCGATTTAAAAAAATTTTTTTAGTACATCCTCGATCGAAAAAAAATTTTTTTAGTACATCCTCGATCTAAAAAAATTTTTTTAGTACATCCTCGACCTAAAAAAAATTTTTTTAGTACATCCTCGATCTAAAAAAATTTTTTTAGTACATCCTCGACCTAAAAAAAATTTTTTTAGTACATCCTCGATCTAAAAAAATTTTTTTAGTACATCCTCGATTTAAAAAAAATTTTTTTAGTACATCCTCGATCTAAAAAAATTTTTTTAGTACATCCTCGATCTAAAAAAAATTTTTTTAGTACATCCTTGATATGAAAAAATTTTTTTTAGTACATCCTCGATTTAAAAAAAATTTTTTAGTACATCCTCGATCTAAAAAAAATTTTTTTAGTACATCCTCGATCTAAAAAAATTTTTTTAGTACATCCTCGATTTAAAAAAAATTTTTTTAGTACATCCTCGATCTAAAAAAATTTTTTTAGTACATCCTCGACCTAAAAAAAAATTTTTTAGTACATCCTCGATCTAAAAAAGTTTTTTTAGTACATCCTCGACCTAAAAAAAATTTTTTTAGTACATCCTCGGTCTAAAAAAATTTTTTTAGTACATCCTCGACCTAAAAAAAATTTTTTTAGTACTTCCTCGACCTAAAAAAAATTTTTTTAGTACATCCTCGATCTAAAAAAATTTTTTTAGTACATCCTCGATCTAAAAAAAATTTTTTTAGTACATCCTCGATCTAAAAAAATTTTTTTAGTACATCCTCGACCTAAAAAAAATTTTTTTAGTACATCCTCGATCTAAAAAAATTTTTTTAGTACATCCTCGATTTAAAAAAAATTTTTTTAGTACATCCTCGACCTAAAAAAAATTTTTTTAGTACATCCTCGATCTAAAAAAATTTTTTTAGTACATCCTCGATTTAAAAAAAATTTTTTTAGTACATCCTCGATCTAAAAAAATTTTTTTAGTACATCCTCGATCTAAAAAAAATTTTTTAAGTACATCCTTGATATGAAAAAATTTTTTTAGTACATCCTCGACTTAAAAAAAATTTTTTTAGTACATCCTCGATTTAAAAAAATTTTTTTAGTACATCCTCGATCTAAAAAAATTTTTTTAGTACATCCTTGATTTAAAAAAAATTTTTTTAGTACATCCTCGATTTTAAAAAAATTTTTTTAGTACATCCTCGATTTAAAAAAATTTTTTTAGTACATCCTCGATTTAAAAAAATTTTTTTAGTACATCCTCGATCTAAAAAAAATTTTTTTAGTACATCCTCGATCTAAAAAAAATTTTTTTAGTACATCCTTGATATGAAAAAATTTTTTTTAGTACATCCTCGATTTAAAAAAAATTTTTTAGTACATCCTCGATCTAAAAAAAATTTTTTTAGCACATCCTCGATCTAAAAAAATTTTTTTAGTACATCCTCGATCTAAAAAAATTTTTTTAGTACATCCTCGATCTAAAAAAATTTTTTTAGTACATCCTCGATTTAAAAAAAATTTTTTTAGTACATCCTCGATCTAAAAAAATTTTTTTAGTACATCCTCGATCTAAAAAAAATTTTTTTAGTACATCCTCGATCTAAAAAAATTTTTTTAGTACATCCTCGATTTAAAAAAAATTTTTTTAGTACATCCTCGATTTAAAAAAATTTTTTTAGTACATCCTCGATCTAAAAAAAATTTTTTTAGTACATCCTCGATCTAAAAAAATTTTTTTAGTACATCCTCGACCTAAAAAAAATTTTTTTAGTACATCCTCGATCTAAAAAAATTTTTTTAGTACATCCTCGACCTAAAAAAAATTTTTTTAGTACATCCTCGACCTAAAAAAATTTTTTTAGTACATCCTCGATCTAAAAAAAATTTTTTTAGTACATCCTCGATCTAAAAAAATTTTTTTAGTACATCCTCGATTTAAAAAAAATTTTTTTAGTACATCCTCGATCTAAAAAAATTTTTTTAGTACATCCTCGATTTAAAAAAAAATTTTTTAGTACATCCTCGATTTAAAAAAATTTTTTTAGTACATCCTCGATCTAAAAAAATTTTTTTAGTACATCATCGACCTAAAAAAAATTTTTTTAGTACATCCTCGACCTAAAAAAATTTTTTTAGTACATCCTCGATCTAAAAAAAATTTTTTTAGTACATCCTCGATCTAAAAAAATTTTTTTAGTACATCCTCGATCGAAAAAAAATTTTTTTAGTACATCCTCGATCTAAAAAAATTTTTTTAGTACATCCTCGATCTAAAAAAATTTTTTTAGTACATCCTCGATTTAAAAAAAATTTTTTTAGTACATCCTCGACCTAAAAAAAATTTTTTTAGTACATCCTCGATCTAAAAAAATTTTTTTAGTACATCCTCGATTTAAAAAAAATTTTTTTAGTACATCCTCGATCTAAAAAAATTTTTTTAGTACATCCTCGATCTAAAAAAAATTTTTTAAGTACATCCTTGATATGAAAAAATTTTTTTAGTACATCCTCGACTTAAAAAAAATTTTTTTAGTACATCCTCGATTTAAAAAAATTTTTTTAGTACATCCTCGATCTAAAAAAATTTTTTTAGTACATCCTTGATTTAAAAAAAATTTTTTTAGTACATCCTCGATTTTAAAAAAATTTTTTTAGTACATCCTCGATTTAAAAAAATTTTTTTAGTACATCCTCGATTTAAAAAAATTTTTTTAGTACATCCTCGATCTAAAAAAAATTTTTTTAGTACATCCTCGATCTAAAAAAAATTTTTTTAGTACATCCTTGATATGAAAAAATTTTTTTTAGTACATCCTCGATTTAAAAAAAATTTTTTAGTACATCCTCGATCTAAAAAAAATTTTTTTAGCACATCCTCGATCTAAAAAAATTTTTTTAGTACATCCTCGATCTAAAAAAATTTTTTTAGTACATCCTCGATCTAAAAAAATTTTTTTAGTACATCCTCGATTTAAAAAAAATTTTTTTAGTACATCCTCGATCTAAAAAAATTTTTTTAGTACATCCTCGATCTAAAAAAAATTTTTTTAGTACATCCTCGATCTAAAAAAATTTTTTTAGTACATCCTCGATTTAAAAAAAATTTTTTTAGTACATCCTCGATTTAAAAAAATTTTTTTAGTACATCCTCGATCTAAAAAAAATTTTTTTAGTACATCCTCGATCTAAAAAAATTTTTTTAGTACATCCTCGACCTAAAAAAAATTTTTTTAGTACATCCTCGATCTAAAAAAATTTTTTTAGTACATCCTCGACCTAAAAAAAATTTTTTTAGTACATCCTCGACCTAAAAAAATTTTTTTAGTACATCCTCGATCTAAAAAAAATTTTTTTAGTACATCCTCGATCTAAAAAAATTTTTTTAGTACATCCTCGATTTAAAAAAAATTTTTTTAGTACATCCTCGATCTAAAAAAATTTTTTTAGTACATCCTCGATTTAAAAAAAAATTTTTTAGTACATCCTCGATTTAAAAAAATTTTTTTAGTACATCCTCGATCTAAAAAAATTTTTTTAGTACATCATCGACCTAAAAAAAATTTTTTTAGTACATCCTCGACCTAAAAAAATTTTTTTAGTACATCCTCGATCTAAAAAAAATTTTTTTAGTACATCCTCGATCTAAAAAAATTTTTTTAGTACATCCTCGATCGAAAAAAAATTTTTTTAGTACATCCTCGATCTAAAAAAATTTTTTTAGTACATCCTCGACCTAAAAAAAATTTTTTTAGTACATCCTCGATCTAAAAAAATTTTTTTAGTACATCCTCGACCTAAAAAAAATTTTTTTAGTACATCCTCGATCTAAAAAAATTTTTTTAGTACATCCTCGATCTAAAAAAAATTTTTTTAGTACATCCTTGATATGAAAAAATTTTTTTTAGTACATCCTCGATTTAAAAAAAATTTTTTAGTACATCCTCGATCTAAAAAAAATTTTTTTAGTACATCCTCGATCTAAAAAAATTTTTTTAGTACATCCTCGACCTAAAAAAAAATTTTTTAGTACATCCTCGATCTAAAAAAGTTTTTTTAGTACATCCTCGACCTAAAAAAAATTTTTTTAGTACATCCTCGGTCTAAAAAAATTTTTTTAGTACATCCTCGACCTAAAAAAAATTTTTTTAGTACATCCTCGATCTAAAAAAATTTTTTTAGTACATCCTCGACCTAAAAAAAATTTTTTTAGTACTTCCTCGACCTAAAAAAAATTTTTTTAGTACATCCTCGACCTAAAAAAAATTTTTTTAGTACATCCTCGATCTAAAAAAATTTTTTTAGTACATCCCCGATTTAAAAAAAATTTTTTTAGTACATCCTCGATCTAAAAAAATTTTTTTAGTACATCCTCGATTTAAAAAAATTTTTTTAGTACATCCTCGCTCTAAAAAAATTTTTTTAGTACATCCTCGACCTAAAAAAAATTTTTTTAGTACATCCTCGATCTAAAAAAATTTTTTTAGTACATCCTCGACCTAAAAAAAATTTTTTTAGTACATCCTCGATTTAAAAAAAATTTTTTTAGTACATCCTCGACCTAAAAAAAATTTTTTTAGTACATCCTCGATCTAAAAAAATTTTTTTAGTACTTCCTCGACCTAAAAAAAATTTTTTTAGTACATCCTCGACCTAAAAAAAATTTTTTTAGTACATCCTCGATCTAAAAAAATTTTTTTAGTACATCCTCGACCTAAAAAAAATTTTTTTAGTACATCCTCGATCGAAAAAAAATTTTTTTAGTACATCCTCGATCTGAAAAAATTTTTTTAGTACATCCTCGACCTAAAAAAAATTTTTTTAGTACATCCTCGATCTAAAAAAATTTTTTTAGTACATCCTCGACCTAAAAAAAATTTTTTTAGTACATCCTCGATCTAAAAAAAATTTTTTAGTACATCCTCGATCTAAAAAAAATTTTTTTAGTACATCCTCGATCTAAAAAAATTTTTTTAGTACATCCTCGACCTAAAAAAAAATTTTTTAGTACATCCTCGATCTAAAAAAGTTTTTTTAGTACATCCTCGACCTAAAAAAAATTTTTTTAGTACATCCTCGGTCTAAAAAAATTTTTTTAGTACATCCTCGACCTAAAAAAAATTTTTTTAGTACATCCTCGATCTAAAAAAATTTTTTTAGTACATCCTCGACCTAAAAAAAATTTTTTTAGTACTTCCTCGACCTAAAAAAAATTTTTTTAGTACATCCTCGACCTAAAAAAAATTTTTTTAGTACATCCTCGATCTAAAAAAATTTTTTTAGTACATCCCCGATTTAAAAAAAATTTTTTTAGTACATCCTCGATCTAAAAAAATTTTTTTAGTACATCCTCGATTTAAAAAAATTTTTTTAGTACATCCTCGCTCTAAAAAAATTTTTTTAGTACATCCTCGACCTAAAAAAAATTTTTTTAGTACATCCTCGATCTAAAATAATTTTTTTAGTACATCCTCGACCTAAAAAAAATTTTTTTAGTACTTCCTCGACCTAAAAAAAATTTTTTTAGTACATCCTCGACCTAAAAAAAATTTTTTTAGTACATCCTCGATCTAAAAAAATTTTTTTAGTACATCCTCGACCTAAAAAAAATTTTTTTAGTACATCCTCGATCTAAAAAAATTTTTTTAGTACATCCTCGATTTAAAAAAAATTTTTTTAGTACATCCTCGATCTAAAAAAATTTTTTTAGTACATCCTCGATCTAAAAAAAATTTTTTTAGTACATCCTTGATATGAAAAAATTTTTTTAGTACATCCTCGATTTAAAAAAAATTTTTTTAGTACATCCTCGATTTAAAAAAATTTTTTTAGTACATCCTCGATCTAAAAAAATTTTTTTAGTACATCCTCGATTTAAAAAAAATTTTTTTAGTACATCCTCGATTTTAAAAAAATTTTTTTAGTACATCCTCGATTTAAAAAAATTTTTTTAGTACATCCTCGATTTAAAAAAATTTTTTTAGTACATCCTCGATCTAAAAAAAATTTTTTTAGTACATCCTCGATCTAAAAAAAATTTTTTTAGTACATCCTTGATATGAAAAAATTTTTTTTAGTACATCCTCGATTTAAAAAAAATTTTTTAGTACATCCTCGATCTAAAAAAAATTTTTTTAGCACATCCTCGATCTAAAAAAATTTTTTTAGTACATCCTCGATCTAAAAAAAATTTTTTTAGTACATCCTCGATCTAAAAAAATTTTTTTAGTACATCCTCGATTTAAAAAAAATTTTTTTAGTACATCCTCGATCTAAAAAAATTTTTTTAGTACATCCTCGATCTAAAAAAAATTTTTTTAGTACATCCTCGATCTAAAAAAATTTTTTTAGTACATCCTCGATTTAAAAAAAATTTTTTTAGTACATCCTCGATTTAAAAAAATTTTTTTAGTACATCCTCGATCTAAAAAAAATTTTTTTAGTACATCCTCGATTTAAAAAAATTTTTTTAGTACATCCTCGATCTAAAAAAAATTTTTTTAGTACATCCTCGATCTAAAAAAATTTTTTTAGTACATCCTCGACCTAAAAAAAATTTTTTTAGTACATCCTCGATCTAAAAAAATTTTTTTAGTACATCCTCGACCTAAAAAAAATTTTTTTAGTACATCCTCGATCTAAAAAAATTTTTTTAGTACATCCTCGATTTAAAAAAAATTTTTTTAGTACATCCTCGATTTAAAAAAATTTTTTTAGTACATCCTCGACCTAAAAAAAATTTTTTTAGTACATCCTCGATCTAAAAAAATTTTTTTAGTACATCCTCGATTTAAAAAAAATTTTTTTAGTACATCCTCGATCTAAAAAAATTTTTTTAGTACATCCTCGATCTAAAAAAAATTTTTTTAGTACATCCTTGATATGAAAAAATTTTTTTAGTACATCCTCGATTTAAAAAAAATTTTTTAGTACATCCTCGATCTAAAAAAATTGTTTTAGTACATCCTCGATCTAAAAAAATTTTTTTAGTACATCCTCGATTTAAAAAAAATTTTTTTAGTACATCCTCGATCTAAAAAAATTTTTTTAGTACATCCTCGACCTAAAAAAAATTTTTTTAGTACATCCTCGATCTAAAAAAATTTTTTTAGTACATCCTCGACCTAAAAAAAATTTTTTTAGTACATCCTCGATCTAAAAAAATTTTTTTAGTACATCATCGATTTAAAAAAAATTTTTTTAGTACATCCTCGATCTAAAAAAATTTTTTTAGTACATCCTCGATTTAAAAAAAATTTTTTTAGTACATCCTCGATCTAAAAAAATTTTTTTAGTACATCCTCGATCTAAAAAAAATTTTTTTAGTACATCCTTGATATGAAAAAATTTTTTTTAGTACATCCTCGATTTAAAAAAAATTTTTTAGTACATCCTCGATCTAAAAAAAATTTTTTTAGCACATCCTCGATCTAAAAAAATTTTTTTAGTACATCCTCGATTTAAAAAAAATTTTTTTAGCACATCCTCGATCTAAAAAAATTTTTTAGTACATCCTCGATTTAAAAAAAATTTTTTAGTACATCCTCGATCTAAAAAAAATTTTTTTAGCACATCCTCGATCTAAAAAAATTTTTTTAGTACATCCTCGATTTAAAAAAAATTTTTTTAGTACATCCTCGATCTAAAAAAATTTTTTTAGTACATCCTCGATCTAAAAAAAATTTTTTTAGTACATCCTCGATCTAAAAAAATTTTTTTAGTACATCCTCGATTTAAAAAAAATTTTTTTAGTACATCCTCGATTTAAAATAATTTTTTTAGTACATCCTCGATCTAAAAAAAATTTTTTTAGTACATCCTCGATCTAAAAAAATTTTTTTAGTACATCCTCGACCTAAAAAAAATTTTTTTAGTACATCCTCGATCTAAAAAAATTATTTTAGTACATCCTCGACCTAAAAAAAATTTTTTTAGTACATCCTCGATCTAAAAAAATTTTTTTAGTACATCCTCGATTTAAAAAAAATTTTTTTAGTACATCCTCGATCTAAAAAAATTTTTTTAGTACATCCTCGATCTAAAAAAAATTTTTTTAGTACATCCTTGATATGAAAAAATTTTTTTAGTACATCCTCGATTTAAAAAAAATTTTTTAGTACATCCTCGATCTAAAAAAAATTTTTTTAGTACATCCTCGATCTAAAAAAATTTTTTTAGTACATCCTCGATTTAAAAAAAATTTTTTTAGTACATCCTCGATCTAAAAAAATTTTTTTAGTACATCCTCGATCTAAAAAAAATTTTTTTAGTACATCCTCGATCTAAAAAAAATTTTTTTAGTACATCCTTGATATGAAAAAATTTTTTTTAGTACATCCTCGATTTAAAAAAAATTTTTTAGTACATCCTCGATCTAAAAAAAATTTTTTTAGCACATCCTCGATCTAAAAAAATTTTTTTAGTACATCCTCGATCTAAAAAAATTTTTTTAGTACATCCTCGATCTAAAAAAATTTTTTTAGTACATCCTCGACCAAAAAAAAATTTTTTTAGTACATCCTCGACCTAAAAAAAATTTTTTTAGTACATCCTCGATCTAAAAAAATTTTTTTAGTACATCCTCGACCTAAAAAAAATTTTTTTAGTACATCCTCGATCTAAAAAAATTTTTTTAGTACATCCTCGATTTAAAAAAAATTTTTTTAGTACATCCTCGATCTAAAAAAATTTTTTTAGTACATCCTCGATCTAAAAAAAATTTTTTTAGTACATCCTTGATATGAAAAAATTTTTTTTAGTACATCCTCGATTTAAAAAAAATTTTTTAGTACATCCTCGATCTAAAAAAAATTTTTTTAGTACATCCTCGATCTAAAAAAATTTTTTTAGTACATCCTCGATCTAAAAAAATTTTTTCAGTACATCCTTGATATGAAAAAATTTTTTTTAGTACATCCTCGATTTAAAAAAAATTTTTTTAGTACATCCTCGATCTAAAAAAAATTTTTTTAGTACATCCTCGATCTAAAAAAATTTTTTTAGTACATCCTCGATCTAAAAAAATTTTTTTAGTACATCCTCGACCTAAAAAAAATTTTTTTAGTACATCCTTGATCTAAAAAAATTTTTTTAGTACATCCTCGATTTAAAAAAAATTTTTTTAGTACATCCTCGATCTAAAAAAATTTTTTTAGTACATCCTCGATCTAAAAAAAATTTTTTTAGTACATCCTTGATATGAAAAAATTTTTTTGGTACATCCTCGATCTAAAAAAATTTTTTTAGTACATCCTCGATCTAAAAAAAATTTTTTTAGTACATCCTCGATCTAAAAAAATTTTTTTAGTACATCCTCGACCTAAAAAAAATTTTTTTAGTACATCCTCGATCTAAAAAAATTTTTTTAGTACATCCTCGACCTAAAAAAAATTTTTTTAGTACATCCTCGACCTAAAAAAAATTTTTTTAGTACATCCTCGATCTAAAAAAAATTTTTTTAGTACATCCTCGATCTAAAAAAATTTTTTTAGTACATCCTCGATTTAAAAAAAATTTTTTTAGTACATCCTCGATCTAAAAAAATTTTTTTAGTACATCCTCGATCTAAAAAAATTTTTTTAGTACATCCTCGATCTAAAAAAATTTTTTTAGTACATCCTCGATCTAAAAAAATTTTTTTAGTACATCCTTGATATGAAAAAATTTTTTTTAGTACATCCTCGATTTAAAAAAAATTTTTTAGTACATCCTCGATCTAAAAAAAATTTTTTTAGTACATCCTCGATCTAAAAAAATTTTTTTAGTACATCCTCGATTTAAAAAAAATTTTTTTAGTACATCCTCGATCTAAAAAAATTTTTTTAGTACATCCTCGATCTAAAAAAAATTTTTTTAGTACATCCTTGATATGAAAAAATTTTTTTTAGTACATCCTCGATTTAAAAAAAATTTTTTAGTACATCCTCGATCTAAAAAAAATTTTTTTAGTACATCCTCGATCTAAAAAAATTTTTTTAGTACATCCTCGACCTAAAAAAAATTTTTTTAGTACATCCTCGATCTAAAAAAATTTTTTTAGTACATCCTCGATTTAAAAAAATTTTTTTTAGTACATCCTCGATCTAAAAAAATTTTTTTAGTACATCCTCGATCTTAAAAAAATTTTTTTAGTACATCCTTGATATGAAAAAATTTTTTTAGTACATCCTCGATCTAAAAAAATTTTTTTAGTACATCCTCGATCTAAAAAAAATTTTTTTAGTACATCCTCGATCTAAAAATATTTTTTTAGTACATCCTCGACCTAAAAAAAATTTTTTTAGTACATCCTCGATCTAAAAAAATTTTTTTAGTACATCCTCGACCTAAAAAAAATTTTTTTAGTACATCCTCGATCTAAAAAAATTTTTTTAGTACATCCTCGATCTAAAAAAAATTTTTTTAGTACATCCTCGATCTAAAAAAATTTTTTTAGTACATCCTCGATTAAAAAAAAATTTTTTTAGTACATCCTCGATCTAAAAAAATTTTTTTAGTACATCCTCGATCTAAAAAAATTTTTTTAGTACATCCTCGATCTAAAAAAAATTTTTTTAGTACATCCTTGATATGAAAAAATTTTTTTTAGTACATCCTCGATTTAAAAAAATTTTTTTAGTACATCCTCGATCTAAAAAATTTTTTTAGTACATCCTCGATCTAAAAAAATTTTTTTAGTACATCCTCGATCTAAAAAAATTTTTTTAGTACATCCTTGATATGAAAAAATTTTTTTTAGTACATCCTCGATTTAAAAAAAATTTTTTAGTACATCCTCGATCTAAAAAAAATTTTTTTAGTACATCCTCGATCTAAAAAAATTTTTTTAGTACATCCTCGATTTAAAAAAAATTTTTTTAGTACATCCTCGATCTAAAAAAATTTTTTTAGTACATCCTCGATCTAAAAAAAATTTTTTTAGTACATCCTTGATATGAAAAAATTTTTTTTAGTACATCCTCGATTTAAAAAAAATTTTTTAGTACATCCTCGATCTAAAAAAAATTTTTTTAGTACATCCTCGATCTAAAAAAATTTTTTTAGTACATCCTCGATCTAAAAAAATTTTTTTAGTACATCCTCGATTTAAAAAAAATTTTTTTAGTACATCCTCGATCTAAAAAAATTTTTTTAGTACATCCTCGATCTAAAAAAAATTTTTTTAGTACATCCTCGATCTAAAAAAATTTTTTTAGTACATCCTCGATTTAAAAAAAATTTTTTTAGTACATCCTCGATCTAAAAAAATTTTTTTAGTACATCCTCGATCTAAAAAAAATTTTTTTAGTACATCCTTGATATGAAAAAATTTTTTTTAGTACATCCTCGATTTAAAAAAAATTTTTTTAGTACATCCTCGATTTAAAAAAATTTTTTTAGTACATCCTCGATCTAAAAAAATTTTTTTAGTACATCCTCGATTTAAAAAAAATTTTTTTAGTACATCCTCGATCTAAAAAAATTTTTTTAGTACATCCTCGACCTAAAAAAAATTTTTTTAGTACATCCTCGACCTAAAAAAAATTTTTTTAGTACATCCTCGATCTAAAAAAATTTTTTTAGTACATCCTCGATTTAAAAAAAATTTTTTTAGTACATCCTCGATCTAAAAAAATTTTTTTAGTACATCCTCGACCTAAAAAAAATTTTTTTAGTACATCCTCGATCTAAAAAAATTTTTTTAGTACATCCTCGATTTAAAAAAAAATTTTTTAGTACATCCTCGATCTAAAAAAATTTTTTTAGTACATCCTCGATCTAAAAAAAATTTTTTTAGTACATCCTCGATCTAAAAAAATTTTTTTAGTACATCCTCGATTTAAAAAAAATTTTTTTAGTACATCCTCGATCTAAAAAAATTTTTTTAGTACATCCTGGATATGAAAAAATTTTTTTTAGTACATCCTCGATTTAAAAAAAATTTTTTAGTACATCCTCGATCTAAAAAAAATTTTGTTAGCACATCCTCGATCTAAAAAAAATTTTTTTAGTACATCCTCGATCTAAAAAAATTTTTTTAGTACATCCTCGATTTAAAAAAAATTTTTTTAGTACATCCTCGATTTAAAAAAATTTTTTTAGTACATCCTCGATCTAAAAAAAATTTTTTAGTACATCTTCGATCTAAAAAAATTTTTTTAGTACATCCTCGACCTAAAAAAAATTTTTGTAGTACATCCTCGATCTAAAAAAATTTTTTTAGTACATCCTCGATTTAAAAAAAATTTTTTTAGTACATCCTCGATCTAAAAAAATTTTTTTAGTACATCCTCGATCTAAAAAAAATTTTTTTAGTACATCCTTGATATGAAAAAATTTTTTTTAGTACATCCTCGATTTAAAAAAAATTTTTTAGTACATCCTCGATCTAAAAAAAATTTTTTTAGCACATCCTCGATCTAAAAAAATTTTTTTAGTACATCCTCGATTTAAAAAAAATTTTTTTAGTACATCCTCGATCTAAAAAAATTTTTTAGTACATCCTCGATTTAAAAAAAATTTTTTAGTACATCCTCGATCTAAAAAAAATTTTTTTAGCACATCCTCGATCTAAAAAAATTTTTTTAGTACATCCTCGATTTAAAAAAAATTTTTTTAGTACATCCTCGATCTAAAAAAATTTTTTTAGTACATCCTCGATCTAAAAAAAATTTTTTTAGTACATCCTCGATCTAAAAAAATTTTTTTAGTACATCCTCGATTTAAAAAAAATTTTTTTAGTACATCCTCGATTTAAAAAAATTTTTTTAGTACATCCTCGATCTAAAAAAAATTATTTTAGTACATCCTCGATCTAAAAAAATTTTTTTAGTACATCCTCGACCTAAAAAAAATTTTTTTAGTACATCCTCGATCTAAAAAAAATTTTTTAGTACATCCTCGACCTAAAAAAAATTTTTTTAGTACATCCTCGATCTAAAAAAATTTTTTTAGTACATCCTCGATTTAAAAAAAATTTTTTTAGTACATCCTCGATCTAAAAAAATTTTTTTAGTACATCCTCGATCTAAAAAAAATTTTTTTAGTACATCCTTGATATGAAAAATTTTTTTTTAGTACATCCTCGATTTAAAAAAAATTTTTTAGTACATCCTCGATCTAAAAAAAATTTTTTTAGTACATCCTCGATCTAAAAAAATTTTTTTAGTACATCCTCGATTTAAAAAAAATTTTTTTAGTACATCCTCGATCTAAAAAAATTTTTTTAGTACATCCTCGATCTAAAAAAAATTTTTTTAGTACATCCTCGATCTAAAAAAAATTTTTTTAGTACATCCTTGATATGAAAAAATTTTTTTTAGTACATCCTCGATTTAAAAAAAATTTTTTAGTACATCCTCGATCTAAAAAAAATTTTTTTAGCACATCCACGATCTAAAAAAATTTTTTTAGTACATCCTCGATCTAAAAAAAATTTTTTTAGTACATCCTCGATCTAAAAAAATTTTTTTAGTACATCCTCGATCTAAAAAAATTTTTTTAGTACATCCTCGACCTAAAAAAAATTTTTTTAGTACATCCTCGATCTAAAAAAATTTTTTTAGTACATCCTCGACCTAAAAAAAATTTTTTTAGTACATCCTCGATCTAAAAAAATTTTTTTAGTACATCCTCGATTTAAAAAAAATTTTTTTAGTACATCCTCGATCTAAAAAAATTTTTTTAGTACATCCTCGATCTAAAAAAAATTTTTTTAGTACATCCTTGATATGAAAAAATTTTTTTTAGTACATCCTCGATTTAAAAAAAATTTTTTAGTACATCCTCGATCTAAAAAAAATTTTTTTAGTACATCCTCGATCTAAAAAAATTTTTTTAGTACATCCTCGATTTAAAAAAAATTTTTTTAGTACATCCTCGATCTAAAAAAATTTTTTTAGTACATCCTCGACCTAAAAAAATTTTTTTAGTACATCCTCGATCTAAAAAAATTTTTTTAGTACATCCTCGATTTAAAAAAAAATTTTTTAGTACATCCTCGATTTAAAAAAATTTTTTTAGTACATCCTCGATCTAAAAAAAATTTTTTTAGTACATCCTCGATCTAAAAAAATTTTTTTAGTACATCCTCGACCTAAAAAAAATTTTTTTAGTACATCCTCGATCTAAAAAAATTTTTTTAGTACATCCTCGACCTAAAAAAAATTTTTTTAGTACATCCTCGATCTAAAAAAATTTTTTTAGTACATCCTCGATTTAAAAAAAATTTTTTTAGTACATCCTCGATCTAAAAAAATTTTTTTAGTACATCCACGATCTAAAAAAATTTTTTTAGTACATCCTCGACCTAAAAAAAATTTTTTTAGTACATCCTCGATCTAAAAATATTTTTTTAGTACATCCTCGACCTAAAAAAATTTTTTTAGTACATCCTCGATCTAAAAAAATTTTTTTAGTACATCCTCGATTTAAAAAAAAATTTTTTAGTACATCCTCGATTTAAAAAAATTTTTTTAGTACATCCTCGATCTAAAAAAAATTTTTTTAGTACATCCTTGATATGAAAAAATTTTTTTTAGTACATCCTCGATTTAAAAAAAATTTTTTAGTACATCCTCGATCTAAAAAAAATTTTTTTAGTACATCCTCGATCTAAAAAAATTTTTTTAGTACATCCTCGATTTAAAAAAAATTTTTTTAGTACATCCTCGATCTAAAAAAATTTTTTTAGTACATCCTCGACCTAAAAAAATTTTTTTAGTACATCCTCGATCTAAAAAAATTTTTTTAGTACATCCTCGATTTAAAAAAAAATTTTTTAGTACATCCTCGATTTAAAAAAATTTTTTTAGTACATCCTCGATCTAAAAAAAATTTTTTTAGTACATCCTTGATATGAAAAAATTTTTTTTAGTACATCCTCGATTTAAAAAAAATTTTTTAGTACATCCTCGATCTAAAAAAAATTTTTTTAGTACATCCTCGATCTAAAAAAATTTTTTTAGTACATCCTCGATTTAAAAAAAATTTTTTTAGTACATCCTCGATCTAAAAAAATTTTTTTAGTACATCCTCGATCTAAAAAAAATTTTTTTAGTACATCCTTGATATGAAAAAATTTTTTTTAGTACATCCTCGATTTAAAAAAAATTTTTTAGTACATCCTCGATCTAAAAAAAATTTTTTTAGTACATCCTCGATCTAAAAAAATTTTTTTAGTACATCCTCGATTTAAAAAAAATTTTTTTAGTACATCCTCGATCTAAAAAAATTTTTTTAGTACATCCTCGATCTAAAAAAAATTTTTTTAGTACATCCTCGATCTAAAAAAAATTTTTTTAGTACATCCTTGATATGAAAAAATTTTTTTTAGTACATCCTCGATTTAAAAAAAATTTTTTAGTACATCCTCGATCTAAAAAAAATTTTTTTAGATCGAGGATCTAAAAAAATTTTTTTAGTACATCCTCGATCTAAAAAAAATTTTTTTAGTACATCCTCGATCTAAAAAAATTTTTTTAGTACATCCTCGATCTAAAAAAATTTTTTTAGTACATCCTCGACCTAAAAAAAATTTTTTTAGTACATCCTCGATCTAAAAAAATTTTTTTAGTACATCCTCGACCTAAAAAAAATTTTTTTAGTACATCCTCGATCTAAAAAAATTTTTTTAGTACATCCTCGATTTAAAAAAAATTTTTTTAGTACATCCTCGATCTAAAAAAATTTTTTTAGTACATCCTCGATCTAAAAAAAATTTTTTTAGTACATCCTTGATATGAAAAAATTTTTTTTAGTACATCCTCGATTTAAAAAAAATTTTTTAGTACATCCTCGATCTAAAAAAAATTTTTTTAGTACATCCTCGATCTAAAAAAATTTTTTTAGTACATCCTCGATTTAAAAAAAATTTTTTTAGTACATCCTCGATCTAAAAAAATTTTTTTAGTACATCCTCGACCTAAAAAAATTTTTTTAGTACATCCTCGATCTAAAAAAATTTTTTTAGTACATCCTCGATTTAAAAAAAAATTTTTTAGTACATCCTCGATTTAAAAAAATTTTTTTAGTACATCCTCGATCTAAAAAAAATTTTTTTAGTACATCCTCGATCTAAAAAAATTTTTTTAGTACATCCTCGACCTAAAAAAAATTTTTTTAGTACATCCTCGATCTAAAAAAATTTTTTTAGTACATCCTCGACCTAAAAAAAATTTTTTTAGTACATCCTCGATCTAAAAAAATTTTTTTAGTACATCCTCGATTTAAAAAAAATTTTTTTAGTACATCCTCGATCTAAAAAAATTTTTTTAGTACATCCACGATCTAAAAAAATTTTTTTAGTACATCCTCGACCTAAAAAAAATTTTTTTAGTACATCCTCGATCTAAAAATATTTTTTTAGTACATCCTCGACCTAAAAAAATTTTTTTAGTACATCCTCGATCTAAAAAAATTTTTTTAGTACATCCTCGATTTAAAAAAAAATTTTTTAGTACATCCTCGATTTAAAAAAATTTTTTTAGTACATCCTCGATCTAAAAAAAATTTTTTTAGTACATCCTTGATATGAAAAAATTTTTTTTAGTACATCCTCGATTTAAAAAAAATTTTTTAGTACATCCTCGATCTAAAAAAAATTTTTTTAGTACATCCTCGATCTAAAAAAATTTTTTTAGTACATCCTCGATTTAAAAAAAATTTTTTTAGTACATCCTCGATCTAAAAAAATTTTTTTAGTACATCCTCGACCTAAAAAAATTTTTTTAGTACATCCTCGATCTAAAAAAATTTTTTTAGTACATCCTCGATTTAAAAAAAAATTTTTTAGTACATCCTCGATTTAAAAAAATTTTTTTAGTACATCCTCGATCTAAAAAAAATTTTTTTAGTACATCCTTGACATGAAAAAATTTTTTTTAGTACATCCTCGATTTCAAAAAAATTTTTTAGTACATCCTCGATCTAAAAAAAATTTTTTTAGTACATCCTCGATCTAAAAAAATTTTTTTAGTACATCCTCGATTTAAAAAAAATTTTTTTAGTACATCCTCGATCTAAAAAAATTTTTTTAGTACATCCTCGATCTAAAAAAAATTTTTTTAGTACATCCTTGATATGAAAAAATTTTTTTTAGTACATCCTCGATTTAAAAAAAATTTTTTAGTACATCCTCGATCTAAAAAAAATTTTTTTAGTACATCCTCGATCTAAAAAAATTTTTTTAGTACATCCTCGACCTAAAAAAAATTTTTTTAGTACATCCTCGATCTAAAAATATTTTTTTAGTACATCCTCGACCTAAAAAAATTTTTTTAGTACATCCTCGATCTAAAAAAATTTTTTTAGTACATCCTCGATTTAAAAAAAAATTTTTTAGTACATCCTCGATTTAAAAAAATTTTTTTAGTACATCCTCGATCTAAAAAAAATTTTTTTAGTACATCCTCGATCTAAAAAAATTTTTTTAGTACATCCTCGACCTAAAAAAAATTTTTTTAGTACATCCTCGATCTAAAAAAATTTTTTTAGTACATCCTCGATTTAAAAAAAATTTTTTTAGTACATCCTCGATCTAAAAAAATTTTTTTAGTACATCCTCGATCTAAAAAAAATTTTTTTAGTACATCCTTGATATGAAAAAATTTTTTTTAGTACATCCTCGATTTAATAAAAATTTTTTTAGTACATCCTCGACCTAAAAAAATTTTTTTAGTACATCCTCGATCTAAAAAAATTTTTTTAGTACATCCTCGACCTAAAAAAAATTTTTTTAGTACATCCTCGATCTAAAAAAATTTTTTTAGTACATCCTCGATTTAAAACAAATTTTTTTAGTACATCCTCGATCTAAAAAAATTTTTTTAGTACATCCTCGATTTAAAACAAATTTTTTTCGTACATCCTCGATTTAAAAAAATTTTTTTAGTACATCCTCGATCTAAAAAAATTTTTTTAGTACATCCTCGACCTAAAAAAATTTTTTTAGTACATCCTCGATCTAAAAAAATTTTTTTAGTACATCCTCGATTTAAAAAAAAATTTTTTAGTACATCCTCGATTTAAAAAAATTTTTTTAGTACATCCTCGATCTAAAAAAAATTTTTTTAGTACATCCTCGATCTAAAAAAATTTTTTTAGTACATCCTCGACCTAAAAAAAATTTTTTTAGTACATCCTCGATCTAAAAAAATTTTTTTAGTACATCCTCGACCTAAAAAAAATTTTTTTAGTACATCCTCGATCTAAAAAAATTTTTTTAGTACATCCTCGATCTAAAAAAAATTTTTTTAGTACATCCTTGATATGAAAAAATTTTTTTTAGTACATCCTCGATTTAAAAAAAATTTTTTAGTACATCCTCGATCTAAAAAAAATTTTTTTAGTACATCCTCGATCTAAAAAAATTTTTTTAGTACATCCTCGATTTAAAAAAAATTTTTTTCGTACATCCTCGATTTAAAAAAATTTTTTTAGTACATCCTCGATCTAAAAAAATTTTTTTAGTACATCCTCGATTTAAAAAAAAATTTTTTAGTACATCCTCGATTTAAAAAAATTTTTTTAGTACATCCTCGATCTAAAAAAAATTTTTTTAGTACATCCTCGATCTAAAAAAATTTTTTTAGTACATCCTCGATTTAAAAAAAATTTTTTTAGTACATCCTCGATTTAAAAAAATTTTTTTAGTACATCCTCGATCTAAAAAAAATTTTTTTAGTACATCCTCGATCTAAAAAAATTTTTTTAGTACATCCTCGACCTAAAAAAAATTTTTTTAGTACATCCTCGATCTAAAAAAATTTTTTTAGTACATCCTCGACCTAAAAAAAATTTTTTTAGTACATCCTCGATCTAAAAAAATTTTTTTAGTACATCCTCGATTTAAAAAAAATTTTTTTAGTACATCCTCGATTTAAAAAAATTTTTTTAGTACATCCTCGATCTAAAAAAAATTTTTTTAGTACATCCTCGATCTAAAAAAATTTTTTTAGTACATCCTCGATCTAAAAAAAATTTTTTTAGTACATCCTTGATATGAAAAAATTTTTTTTAGTACATCCTCGATTTAAAAAAAATTTTTTAGTACATCCTCGATCTAAAAAAAATTTTTTTAGTACATCCTCGATCTAAAAAAATTTTTTTAGTACATCCTCGATTTAAAAAAAATTTTTTTAGTACATCCTCGATCTAAAAAAATTTTTTTAGTATATCCTCGACCTAAAAAAAATTTTTTTAGTACATCCTCGATCTAAAAAAATTTTTTTAGTACATCCTCGACCTAAAAAAAATTTTTTTAGTACATCCTCGATCTAAAAAAATTTTTTTAGTACATCCTCGACCTAAAAAAAATTTTTTTAGTACATCCTCGATCTAAAAAAATTTTTTTAGTACATCCTCGATTTAAAAAAAAATTTTTTAGTACATCCTCGATTTAAAAAAATTTTTTTAGTACATCCTCGATCTAAAAAAAATTTTTTTAGTACATCCTCGATCTAAAAAAATTTTTTTAGTACATCCTCGACCTAAAAAAAATTTTTTTAGTACATCCTCGATCTAAAAAAATTTTTTTAGTACATCCTCGACCTAAAAAAAATTTTTTTTGTACATCCTCGATCTAAAAAAATTTTTTTAGTACATCCTCGATTTAAAAAAAATTTTTTTAGTACATCCTCGATTTAAAAAAATTTTTTTAGTACATCCTCGACCTAAAAAAAATTTTTTTAGTACATCCTCGATCTAAAAAAATTTTTTTAGTACATCCTCGATTTAAAAAAAATTTTTTTAGTACATCCTCGATCTAAAAAAATTTTTTTAGTACATCCTCGATCTAAAAAAAATTTTTTTAGTACATCCTTGATATGAAAAAATTTTTTTTAGTACATCCTCGATTTAAAAAAAATTTTTTAGTACATCCTCGATCTAAAAAAATTTTTTTAGTACATCCTCGATCTAAAAAAATTTTTTTAGTACATCCTCGATTTAAAAAAAATTTTTTTAGTACATCCTCGATTTAAAAAAATTTTTTTAGTACATCCTCGATCTAAAAAAAATTTTTTTAGTACATCCTCGATCTAAAAAAATTTTTTTAGTACATCCTCGACCTAAAAAAAATTTTTTTAGTACATCCTCGATCTAAAAAAATTTTTTTAGTACATCCTCGACCTAAAAAAAATTTTTTTAGTACATCCTCGATCTAAAAAAATTTTTTTAGTACATCCTCGATTTAAAAAAAATTTTTTTAGTACATCCTCGATCTAAAAAAATTTTTTTAGTACATCCTCGACCTAAAAAAAATTTTTTTAGTACATCCTCGATCTAAAAAAATTTTTTTAGTACATCCTCGACCTAAAAAAAATTTTTTTAGTACATCCTCGATCTAAAAAAATTTTTTTAGTACATCCTCGATTTAAAAAAAATTTTTTTAGTACATCCTCGATCTAAAAAAATTTTTTTAGTACATCCTCGATTTAAAAAAAATTTTTTTAGTACATCCTCGATCTAAAAAAATTTTTTTAGTACATCCTCGATCTAAAAAAAATTTTTTTAGTACATCCTTGATATGAAAAAATTTTTTTTAGTACATCCTCGATTTAAAAAAAATTTTTTAGTACATCCTCGATCTAAAAAAAATTTTTTTAGCACATCCTCGATCTAAAAAAATTTTTTTAGTACATCCTCGATTTAAAAAAAATTTTTTTAGTACATCCTCGATCTAAAAAAATTTTTTAGTACATCCTCGATTTAAAAAAAATTTTTAAGTACATCCTCGATCTAAAAAAAATTTTTTTAGCACATCCTCGATCTAAAAAAATTTTTTTAGTACATCCTCGATTTAAAAAAAATTTTTTTAGTACATCCTCGATCTAAAAAAATTTTTTTAGTACATCCTCGATCTAAAAAAAATTTTTTTAGTACATCCTCGATCTAAAAAAATTTTTTTAGTACATCCTCGATTTAAAAAAAATTTTTTTAGTACATCCTCGATTTAAAAAAATTTTTTTAGTACATCCTCGATCTAAAAAAAATTTTTTTAGTACATCCTCGATCTAAGAAAATTTTTTTAGTACATCCTCGACCTAAAAAAAATTTTTTTAGTACATCCTCGATCTAAAAAAATTTTTTTAGTACATCCTCGACCTAAAAAAAATTTTTTTAGTACATCCTCGATCTAAAAAAATTTTTTTAGTACATCCTCGATTTAAAAAAAATTTTTTTAGTACATCCTCGATCTAAAAAAATTTTTTTAGTACATCCTCGATCTAAAAAAAATTTTTTTAGTACATCCTTGATATGAAAAATTTTTTTTTTAGTACATCCTCGATTTAAAAAAAATTTTTTAGTACATCCTCGATCTAAAAAAAATTTTTTTAGTACATCCTCGATCTAAAAAAATTTTTTAGTACATCCTCGATTTAAAAAAAAATTTTTTAGTACATCCTCGATCTAAAAAAATTTTTTTTAGTACATCCTCGATCTAAAAAAAAATTTTTTTAGTACATCCTCGATCTAAAAAAAATTTTTTTAGTACATCCTTGATATGAAAAAATTTTTTTTAGTACATCCTCGATTTAAAAAAAATTTTTTAGTACATCCTCGATCTAAAAAAAATTTTTTTAGCACATCCTCGATCTAAAAAAATTTTTTTAGTACATCCTCGATCTAAAAAAATTTTTTTAGTACATCCTCGATCTAAAAAAATTTTTTTAGTACATCATCGACCAAAAAAAAATTTTTTTAGTACATCCTCGACCTAACAAAATTTTTTTAGTACATCCTCGATCTAAAAAAATTTTTTTAGTACATCCTCGACCTAAAAAAAATTTTTTTAGTACATCCTCGATCTAAAAAAATTTTTTTAGTACATCCTCGATTTAAAAAAAATTTTTTTAGTACATCCTCGATCTAAAAAAATTTTTTTAGTACATCCTCGATCTAAAAAAAATTTTTTTAGTACATCCTTGATATGAAAAAATTTTTTTTAGTACATCCTCGATTTAATAAAAATTTTTTAGTACATCCTCGATCTAAAAAAAATTTTTTTTAGTACATCCTCGATCTAAAAAAATTTTTTTAGTACATCCTCGATTTAAAAAAAATTTTTTTTAGTACATCCTCGATCTAAAAAAATTTTTTTAGTACATCCTCGACCTAAAAAAAATTTTTTTAGTACATCCTCGATCTAAAAAAATTTTTTTAGTACATCCTCGACCTAAAAAAAATTTTTTTAGTACATCCTCGATCTAAAAAAATTTTTTTAGTACATCCTCGATTTAAAAAAAATTTTTTAGTACATCCTCGATCTAAAAAAATTTTTTTAGTACATCCTCGACCTAAAAAAAATTTTTTTAGTACATCCTCGACCTAAAAAAAAATTTTTTTAGTACATCCTCGATCTAAAAAAATTTTTTTAGTACATCCTCGATTTAAAAAAAAATTTTTAGTACATCCTCGATCTAAAAAAATTTTTTTAGTACATCCTCGATTTAAAAAAA
>NW_026525605.1:0-28251 GCF_943737925.1 Anopheles nili | reverse complement strand
TAGATCAAGGATGTACTAAAAAAATTTTTTTTGATCGAGGATGTACTAAAAAAATTTTTTTCATATCAAGGATGTACTAAAAAAATTTTTTTTAGATCGAGTATGTACTAAAAAAATTTTTTTTGATCGAGGATGTACTAAAAAAAATTTTTTCATATCAAGGATGTACTAAAAAAATTTTTTTTAGATCGAGGATGTACTAAAAAAATTTTTTTCATATCAAGGATGTACTAAAAAAATTTTTTTTAGATCGAGGATGTACTAAAAAAATTTTTTTTGATCGAGGATGTACTAAAAAAATTTTTTTAGATCGAGGATGTACTAAAAAAATTTTTTTTGATCGAGGATGTACTAAAAAAATTTTTTTCATATCAAGGATGTACTAAAAAAATTTTTTTTAGATCGAGGATGTACTAAAAAAATTTTTTTTGATCGAGGATGTACTAAAAAAAATTTTTTCATATCAAGGATGTACTAAAAAAATTTTTTTTAGATCGAGGATGTACTAAAAAAAATTTTTTCATATCAAGGATGTACTAAAAAAATTTTTTTTAGATCAAGGATGTAATAAAAAAATTTTTTTTGATCGAGGATGTACTAAAAAAATTTTTTTTAATATCAAGGATGTACTAAAAAAATTTTTTAGATCGAGGATGTACTAAAAAAAATATTTTCATATCAAGGATGTACTAAAAAAATTTTTTTTAGATCGAGGATGTACTAAAAAAATTTTTTTGATCGAGGATGTACTAAAAAAATTTTTTTGATCGAGGATGTACTAAAAAAATTTTTTTAGATCGAGGATGTACTAAAAAAATTTTTTCATATCAAGGATGTACTAAAAGAATTTTTTTTAGATCGAGGATGTACTTAAAAAATTTTTTTTGATCGAGGATGTACTAAAAAAAATTTTTTCATATCAAGGATGTACTAAAAAAATTTTTTTTAGATCGAGGATGTACTTAAAAATTTTTTTTTGATCTAGGATGTACTAAAAAAATTTTTTTAGATCGAGGATGTACTAAAAAAATTTTTTTCATATCAAGGATGTACTAAAATTTTTTTTTTAGATCGAGGATGTACTAAAAAATTTTTTTTTAATCGAGGATGTACTGAAAAAATTTTTTTTGATCGAGGATGTACTAAAAAAATTTTTTTAGATCGAGGATGTACTAAAAAAATTTTTTTCATATCAAGGATGTACTAAAAAAATTTTTTTTAGATCGAGGATGTACTAAAAAAATTTTTTTTGATCTAGGATGTACTAAAAACATTTTTTTTTGATCGAGGATGTACTAAAAAACTTTTTTTAGATCGAGGATGTACTAAAAAAAATTTTTTCATATCAAGGATGTACTAAAAAATTTTTTTTTAGATCGAGGATGTACTAAAAAATTTTTTTTGATCGAGGATGTACTAAAAAAATTTTTTTTGATCGAGGATGTACTAAAAAAATTTTTTTCATATCAAGGATGTACTAAAAAAATTTTTTTTAGATCGAGGATGTACTAAAAAAATTTTTTTTGATCGAGGATGTACTAAAAAAAATTTTTTCATATCAAGGATGTACTAAAAAAAAATTTTTTGATCGAGGATGTACTAAAAAAAATTTTTTCATATCAAGGATGTACTAAAAAAATTTTTTTTAGATCAAGGATGTACTAAAAAAATTTTTTTTGATCGAGGATGTACTAAAAAAATTTTTTTCATATCAAGGATGTACTAAAAAATTTTTTTTTAGATCGAGGATGTACTAAAAAAATTTTTTTTGATCGAGGATGTACTAAAAAAATTTTTTTCATATCAAGGATGTACTAAAAAAATTTTTTTTAGATCGAGGATGTACTAAAAAAATTTTTTTCATATCAAGGATGTACTAAAAAAATTTTTTTTAGATCGAGGATGTACTAAAAAAATTTTTTTTTGATCTAGGATGTACTAAAAAAATTTTTTTTAGATCGAGGATGTACTAAAAAATTTTTTTAGATCGAGGATGTACTAAAAAAATTTTTTTCATATCAAGGATGTACTAAAAAAATTTTTTTTATATCGAGGATGTACTAAAAAAATTTTTTTTGATCGAGGATGTACTAAAAAAATTTTTTTTGATCGAGGATGTACTAAAAAAATTTTTTTCATATCAAGGATGTACTAAAAAAATTTTTTTTTAGATCGAGGATGTACTAAAAAAATTTTTTTTGATCGAGGATGTACTAAAAAAATTTTTTTGATCGAGGATGTACTAAAAAAAATTTTTTCATATCAAGGATATACTAAACAAATTTTTTTTAGATCGAGGATGTACTAAAAAAATTTTTTTGATCGAGGATGTACTAAAAAATTTTTTTTTAGATCGAGGATGTACTAAAAAAAATTTTTTCATATCAAGGATGTACTAAAAAAATTTTTTTTAGATCGAGGATGTACTAAAAAAATTTTTTTTGATCGAGGATGTACTAAAAAAATTTTTTTTGATCGAGGATGTACTAAAAAAAATCTTTTCATATCAAGGATGTACTAAAAAAATTTTTTTTGATCTAGGATGTACTAAAAAAATTTTTTTCATATCAAGGATGTACTAAAAATTTTTTTTTTAGATCGAGGATGTACTAAAAAATTTTTTTTGATTGAGGATGTACTAAAAAATTTTTTTTCATATCAAGGATGTACTAAAAAAATTTTTTTTAGATCGAGGATGTACTAAAAAAATTTTTTTTGATCGAGGATGTACTAAAAAAATTTTTTTTAGATCAAGGATGTACTAAAAAAATTTTTTTAGATCGAGGATGTACTAAAAAAATTTTTTTTGATCGAGGATGTACTAAAAAAATTTTTTTAGATCGAGGATGTACTAAAAAAAATTTTTTCATATCAAGGATGTACTAAAAAAATTTTTTTTAGATCGAGGATGTACTAAAAAAATTTTTTTTGATCGAGGATGTACTAAAAAAATTTTTTTAGATCGAGGATGTACTAAAAAAAATTTTTTCATATCAAGGATGTACTAAAAAATTTTTTTTTAGATCGAGGATGTACTAAAAAAATTTTTTTGATCGAGGATGTACTAAAAAAATTTTTTTCATATCAAGGACGTACTAAAAAAATTTTTTTTAGATCGAGGATGTACTAAAAAAAATTTTTTTGATCGAGGATGTACTGAAAAAATTTTTTTCATATCAAGGATATACTAAACAAATTTTTTTTAGATCGAGGATGTACTAAAAAAATTTTTTTGATCGAGGATGTACTAAAAAATTTTTTTTTAGATCGAGGATGTACTAAAAAAAATTTTTTCATATCAAGGATGTACTAAAAAAATTTTTTTTAGATCGAGGATGTACTAAAAAAATTTTTTTTGATCGAGGATGTACTAAAAAAATTTTTTTTGATCGAGGATGTACTAAAAAAATTTTTTTCATATCAAGGATGTACTAAAAAATTTTTTTTTAGATAGAGGATGTACTAAAAAAATTTTTTTTGATCGAGGATGTACTAAAAAATTTTTTTTAGATCGAGGATGTACTAAAAAAATTTTTTTAGATCGAGGATGTATTAAAAAAAATTTTTTCATATCAAGGATGTACTAAAAAATTTTTTTTTAGATCGAGGATGTACTAAATAAATTTTTTTTGATCGAGGATGTACTAAAAAAAATTTTTTCATATCAAGGATGTACTAAAAAATTTTTTTTTAGACCGAGGATGTACTAAAAAAATTTTTTTTGATCGACGATGTACTAAAAAAATTTTTTTGATCGAGGATGTACTAAAAAAATTTTTTTTGATCGAGGATGTACTAAAAAAATTTTTTCATATCAAGGATGTACTAAAAAAAATTTTTTTAGATCGAGGATGTACTAAAAAAATTTTTTTTGATCGAGGATGTACTAAAAAAATTTTTTTCATATCAAGGATGTACTAAAAAAATTTTTTTTAGATCGAGGATGTACTAAAAAAAATTTTTTTGATCGAGGATGTACTAAAAAAATTTTTTTCATATCAAGGATATACTAAACAAATTTTTTTTAGATCGAGGATGTACTAAAAAAATTTTTTTGATCGAGGATGTACTAAAAAATTTTTTTTTAGATCGAGGATGTACTAAAAAAAATTTTTTCATATCAAGGATGTACTAAAAAAATTTTTTATAGATCGAGGATGTACTAAAAAAATTTTTTTTGATCGAGGATGTACTAAAAAAATTTTTTTTGATCGAGGATGTACTAAAAAAAATTTTTTCATATCAAGGATGTACTAAAAAATTTTTTTTTAGATCGAGGATGTACTAAAAAAATTTTTTTGATCGAGGATGTACTAAAAAAATTTTTTTCATATCAAGGATATACTAAAAAAATTTTTTTAGATCGAGGATGTACTAAAAAAAATTTTTTTGATCGAGGATGTACTAAAAAAAATTTTTTCATATCAAGGATATACTAAACAAATTTTTTTAGATCGAGGATGTACTAAAAAAATTTTTTTTGATCGAAGATGTACTAAAAAAATTTTTTTTAGATCGAGGATGTACTACAAAAATTTTTTTCATATCAAGGATGTACTAAAAAAATTTTTTTTAGATCGAGGATGTACTAAAAAAATTTTTTTTGATCGAGGATGTACTAAAAAAATTTTTTTAGATCGAGGATGTACTAAAAAAAATTTTTTCATATCAAGGATGTACTAAAAAATTTTTTTTAGATCGAGGATGTGCTAAAAAAAATTTTTTCATATCAAGGATGTACTAAAAAAATTGGTTTTAGATCGAGGATGTACTAAAAAAAATTTTTTCATATCAAGGATGTACTAAAAAATTTTTTTTTAGATTGAGGATGTACTAAAAAAATTCTTTTAAATCGAGGATGTACTAAAAAAAATTTTTTCATATCAAGGATGTACTAAAAAAATTTTTTTTTGATCGAGGATGTGCTAAAAAAATTTTTTTTAGATCGAGGATGTACTAAAAAAATTTTTTTTGATCGAGGATGTACTAAAAAAATTTTTTTCATATCAAGCATGTACTAAAAAAATTTTTTTTAGATCGAGGATGTACTAAATAAATTTTTTTTGATCTAGGATGTACTAAAAAAATTTTTTTTAGATCGAGGATGTACTAAAAAAATTTTTTTTGATCCAGGATGTACTAAAAAAATTTTTTTTACGTCGAGGATGTACTAAAAAAATTTTTTTCATATCAAGGATGTACTAAAAAAATTTTTTTTAGATCGAGGATGTACTAAAAAAATTTTTTTTGATCGAGGATGTACTAAAAAAATTTTTTTAGATCGAGGATGTACTAAAAAAATTTTTTTCATATCAAGGATGTACTAAAAAAATTTTTTTTAGATCGAGGATGTACAAAAAAAATTTTTTTTGATCGAGGATGTACTAAAAAAAATTTTTTAGATCGAGGATGTACTAAAAAAATTTTTTTTAGGTCGAGGATGTACTAAAAAAATTTTTTTAGATCGAGGATGTACTAAAAAAATTTTTTTCAAATCGAGGATGTACTAAAAAAATTTTTTTAGATCGAGGATGTACTAAAAAAATTTTTCTTAGATTGAGGATGTACTAAAAAAATTTTTTTTGATCGAGGATGTACTAAAAAAATTTTTTCATATCAAGGATGTACTAAAAAAATTTTTTTTAGATCGAGGATGTACTAAAAAATTTTTTTAGATCGAGGATGTACTAAAATAATTTTTTTCATATCAAGGATGTACTAAAAAAATTTTTTTTAGATCGAGGATGTACTAAAAAAATTTTTTTTTGATCGAGGATGTACTAAAAAAATTTTTTCACATCAAGGATGTACTAAAAAAATTTTTTTAGATCGATGATGTACTAAAAAAATTTTTTCATATCAAGGATGTACTAAAAAAATTTTTTTTAGATCGAGGATGTACAAAAAAAATTTTTTTTGATCGAGGATGTACTAAAAAATTTTTTTAAATCGAGGATGTACTAAAAAAATTTTTTTTATATCAAGGATGTACTAAAAAAATTTTTTTTAGATCGAGGATGTACTAAAAAAATTTTTTTAGATCGAGGATGTACTAGAAATTTTTTTTTAAATCGAGGATGTACTAAAAAAATTTTTTTTAGATCGAGGATGTACTAAAAAAATTTTTTTAGATCGAGGATGTACTAAAAAAATTTTTTTCATATCAAGGATGTACTAAAAAAATTTTTTTTAGATCGAGGATGTACTAAAAAAATTTTTTTAGATCGAGGATGTACTAAAAAAATTTTTTTAGATCGAGGATGTACTAAAAAAATTTTTTTTAGGTCGAGGATGTACTAAAAAAATTTTTTTAGATCGAGGATGTACTAAAAAAATTTTTTTTAGATCGAGGATGTACTAAAAAAATTTTTTTAAATCGAGGATGTACTAAAAAAATTTTTTTTAAATCGAGGATGTACTAAAAAAATTTTTTTAGATCGAGGATGTACTAAAAAAATTTTTTTAGATCGAGGATGTACTAAAAAAATTTTTTTAGATCGAGGATGTACTAAAAAAATTTTTTTTAGGTCGAGGATGTACTAAAAAAATTTTTTTAGATCGAGGATGTACTAAAAAAATTTTTTTTAGATCGAGGATGTACTAAAAAAATTTTTTTAAATCGAGGATGTACTAAAAAAATTTTTTTTAAATCGAGGATGTACTAAAAAAATTTTTTTAGATCGAGGATGTACTAAAAAAATTTTTTTTAGGTCGAGGATGTACTAAAAAAATTTTTTTAGATCGAGGATGTACTAAAAAAATTTTTTTTAAATCGAGGATGTACTAAAAAAATTTTTTTAGATCGAGGATGTACTAAAAAAATTTTTTTTAGGTCGAGGATGTACTAAAAAAATTTTTTTAGATCGAGGATGTACTAAAAAAATTTTTTTTAGATCGAGGATGTACTAAAAAAATTTTTTTTAGATCGAGGATGTACTAAAAAAATTTTTTTAAATCGAGGATGTACTAAAAAAATTTTTTTTAAATCGAGGATGTACTAAAAAAATTTTTTTAGATCGAGGATGTACTAAAAAAATTTTTTAGATCGAGGATGTACTAAAAAAATTTTTTTTAGGTCGAGGATGTACTAAAAAAATTTTTTTAGATCGAGGATGTACTAAAAAAATTTTTTTTAGATCGAGGATGTACTAAAAAAATTTTTTTAAATCGAGGATGTACTAAAAAAATTTTTTTTAGGTCGAGGATGTACTAAAAAAATTTTTTTAGATCGAGGATGTACTAAAAAAATTTTTTTTAAATCGAGGATGTACTAAAAAAATTTTTTTAGATCGAGGATGTACTAAAAAAATTTTTTTAAATCGAGGATGTACTAAAAAAATTTTTTTTAAATCGAGGATGTACTAAAAAAATTTTTTTAGATCGAGCATGTACTAAAAAAATTTTTTTTAGGTCGAGGATGTACTAAAAAAATTTTTTTTAGGTCGAGGATGTACTAAAAAAATTTTTTTAGATCGAGGATGTACTAAAAAAATTTTTTTTAGGTCGAGGATGTACTAAAAAAATTTTTTTAGATCGAGGATGTACTAAAAAAATTTTTTTTAAATCGAGGATGTACTAAAAAAATTTTTTTAGATCGAGGATGTACTAAAAAATTTTTTTTTAAATCGAGGATGTACTAAAAAAATTTTTTTTAAATCGAGGATGTACTAAAAAAATTTTTTTAGATCGAGGATGTACTAAAAAAATTTTTTTCAAATCGAGGATGTACTAAAAAAATTTTTTTAGATCGAGGATGTACTAAAAAAATTTTTTTTAGATCGAGGATGTACTAAAAAATTTTTTTTAAATCGAGGATGTACTAAAAAAATTTTTTTCATATCAAGGATGTACTAAAAAAATTTTTTTTAGATCGAGGATGTACTAAAAAAATTTTTTTAGATCGAGGATGTACTAAAAAAATTTTTTTTTAAATCGGAGATGTACTAAAAAAATTTTTTTAGATCGAGGATGTACTAAAAAAATTTTTTTTAGGTCGAGGATGTACTAAAAAAATTTTTTTAGATCGAGGATGTACTAAAAAAATTTTTTTGATCGAGGATGTACTAAAAAATTTTTTTTAAATCGAGGATATACTAAACAAATTTTTTTTAGATCGAGGATGTACTAAAAAAATTTTTTTGATCGAGGATGTACTAAAAAATTTTTTTTTAGATCGAGGATGTACTAAAAAAAATTTTTTCATATCAAGGATGTACTAAAAAAATTTTTTTTAGATCGAGGATGTACTAAAAAAATTTTTTTTGATCGAGGATGTACTAAAAAAATTTTTTTCATATCAAGGATGTACTAAAAAAATTTTTTTTAGATCGAGGATGTACTAAAAAAATTTTTTTTGATCGAGGATGTACAAAAAAAATTTTTTTTAGATCGAGGATGTACTAAAAAAATTTTTTTAGATCGAGGATGTACTAAAAAATTTTTTTTTAGATCGAGGATGTACTAAAAAAATTTTTTTAGATCGAGGATGTACTAAAAAAATTTTTTCATAGCAAGGATGTACTAAAAAAAATTTTTTCATAGCAAGGATGTACTAAAAAAATTTTTTTTACATCGAGGATGTACTAAAAAAATTTTTTTTGATCGAGGATGTACTAAAAAAATTTTTTCATATCAAGGATGTACTAAAAAAATTTTTTTTAGATCGAGGATGTACTAAAAAAATTTTTTTAGATCGAGGATGTACTAAAAAAATTTTTTTTTGATCGAGGATGTACAAAAAAAATTTTTTTAGATCGAGGATGTACTAAAAAAATTTTTTTCATATCAAGGATGTACTACAAAATTTTTTTTTAGATCGAGGATGTACTAGAAAAATTTTTTTTGATCGAGGATGTACTAAAAAAATTTTTTTTAGATCGAGGATGTACTAAAAAAATTTTTTTCATATCAAGGATGTACTAAAAAAATTTATTTTAGATCGAGGATGTACTAAAAAAATTTTTTTTGATCGAGGATGTACTAAAAAATTTTTTTTCATATCAAGGATGTACTAAAAAAATTTTTTTTATATCAAGGATGTACTAAAAAAATTTTTTTTAGATCGAGGATGTACTAAAAAAATTTTTTTTAGATCGAGGATGTACTAAAAAATTTTTTTTTAGATCGAGGATGTACTAAAAAAATTTTTTTTACAACGAGGATGTACTAAAAAAATTTTTTTTGATCGAGGATGTACTAAAAAAATTTTTTTTTGATCGAGGATGTACTAAAAAAATTTTTTTCATATCAAGGATGTACTAAAAAAATTTTTTTTAGATCGAGGATGTACTAAAAAAATTTTTTTTGATCGAGGATGTACAAAAAAAATTTTTTTTAGATCGAGGATGTACTAAAAAAATTTTTTTAGATCGAGGATGTACTAAAAAATTTTTTTTTAGATCGAGGATGTACTAAAAAAATTTTTTTAGATCGAGGATGTACTAAAAAAATTTTTTTAGATCGAGGATGTACTAAAAAAAATTTTTTCATAGCAAGGATGTACTAAAAAAATTTTTTTTACATCGAGGATGTACTAAAAAAATTTTTTTTGATCGAGGATGTACTAAAAAAATTTTTTTTAGATCGAGGATGTACTAAAAAATTTTTTTTAAATCGAGGATGTACTAAAAAAAATTTTTTCATATCAAGGATGTACTAAAAAAATTTTTTCATATCAAGGATGTACTAAAAAAATTTTTTTTAGATCGAGGATGTACTAAAAAAATTTTTTTAGATCGAGGATGTACTAAAAAAATTTTTTTTTGATCGAGGATGTACAAAAAAAATTTTTTTAGATCGAGGATGTACTAAAAAAATTTTTTTCATATCAAGGATGTACTACAAAATTTTTTTTTAGATCGAGGATGTACTAAAAAAATTTTTTTTGATCGAGGATGTACTAAAAAAAATTTTTTTTAGATCGAGGATGTACTAAAAAAATTTTTTTCATATCAAGGATGTACTAAAAAAATTTATTTTAGATCGAGGATGTACTAAAAAAATTTTTTTTGATCGAGGATGTACTAAAAAATATTTTTTCATATCAAGGATGTACTAAAAAAATTTTTTTAGATCGAGGATGTACTAAAAAAATTTTTTTCATATCAAGGATGTACTAAAAAAATTTTTTTTAGATCGAGGATGTACTAAAAAATTTTTTTTTAGATCGAGGATGTACTAAAAAAATTTTTTTTACAACGAGGATGTACTAAAAAAATTTTTTTTGATCGAGGATGTACTAAAAAAATTTTTTTTTGATCGAGGATGTACTAAAAAAATTTTTTTCATATCAAGGATGTACTAAAAAAATTTTTTTTAGATCGAGGATGTACTAAAAAAATTTTTTTTGATCGAGGATGTACTAAAAAATTTTTTTTTAGATCGAGGATGTACTAAAAAAATTTTTTTTGATCGAGGATGTACTAAAAAAATTTTTTTCATATCAAGGATGTACTAAAAAAATTTTTTTTAGATCGAGGATGTACTAAAAAAATTTTTTTTGATCGAGGATGTACTAAAAAAATTTTTTTTAGATCGAGGATGTACTAAAAAAATTTTTTTCATATCAAGGATGTACTAAAAAAATTTTTTTTAGATCGAGGATGTACTAAAAAATTTTTTTTTGATTGAGGATGTATTAAAAAAATTTTTTTTAGATCGAGGATGTACTAAAAAAATTTTTTTAGATCGAGGATGTACTAAAAAATTTTTTTTTAGATCGAGGATGTACTAAAAAAATTTTTTTCATATCAAGGATGTACTAAAAAAATTTTTTTTAGATCGAGGATGTACTAAAAAAATTTTTTTTGATCGAGGATGTACTAAAAAAATTTTTTTTAGATCGAGGATGTACTAAAAAAAATTTTTTAGATCGCGGATGTACTAAAAAATTTTTTTTTAGATCGAGGATGTACTAAAAAAATTTTTTTGATCGAGGATGTACTAAAAAAATTTTTTTACATCGAGGATGTACTAAAAAATTTTTTTTTATCGAGGATGTACTAAAAAAATTTTTTTCATATCAAGGATGTACTAAAAAAATTTGTTTTAGATCGAGGATGTACTAAAAAAATTTTTTTTGATCGAGGATGTACTAAAAAATTTTTTTTTAGATCGAGGATGTACTAAAAAAATTTTTTTAGATCGAGGATGTACTAAAAAAATTTTTTTTACATCGAGGATGTACTAAAAAAATTTTTTTTGATCGAGGATGTACTAAAAAAATTTTTTTTGATCGAGGATGTACTAAAAAAATTTTTTCATATTAAGGATGTACTAAAAAAATTTTTTTTAGATCGAGGATGTACTAAAAAATTTTTTTAGATCGAGGATGTACTAAAAAAATTTTTCTCATATCAAGGATGTACTAAAAAAATTTTTTTTAGATCGAGGATGTACTACAAAAATTTTTTTTGATCGAGGATGTACTAAAAAAATTTTTTTCATATCGAGGATGTACTAAAAAAATTTTTTTTAGATCGAGGATGTACTAAAAAAATTTTTTTTGAGCGAGGATGTACTAAAAAAATTTTTTTAGATCGAGGATGTACTAAAAAAAATTTTTTTACATCGAGGATGTAATAAAAAATTTTTTTTTATCGAGGATGTACTAAAAAAATTTTTTTCATATCAAGGATGTACTAAAAAAATTTGTTTTAGATCGAGGATGTACTAAAAAATTTTTTTTTGATCGAGGATGTACTAAAAAAATTTTTTTTAGATCGAGGATGTACTAACAAATTTTTTTTAGATCGAGGATGTACTAAAAAATTTTTTTTTAGATCGAGGATGTACTAAAAAAAATTTTTTTGATCGAGGATGTACTAAAAAAATTTTTTTCATATCAAGGATGTACTAAAAAAATTTTTTTTGATCGAGGATGTACTAAAAAAATTTTTTTTAGATCGAGGATGTACTAAAAAAATTTTTTTAGATCGAGGATGTACAAAAAAATTTTTTTTTTAGATCGAGGATGTACAAAAAAATTTTTTTTGATCGAGGATGTACTAAAAAAATTTTTTTCATATCAAGGATGTACTAAAAAAATTTTTTTTAGATCGAGGATGTACTAAAAAAATTTTTTTTGATCGAGGATGTATTAAAAAAATTTTTTTAGATCGAGGATGTACTAAAAAAATTTTTTTCATATCAAGGATGTACTAAAAAATTTTTTGTTAGATCGAGGATATACTAAAAAAAATTTTTTAGATCGAGGATGTACTAAAAAAATTTTTTTTACATCGAGGATGTACTAAAAAAATTTTTTTTGATCGAGGATGTACTAAAAAAATTTTTTCATATCAAGGATGTACTAAAAAATTTTTTTTTAGATCGAGGATGTACTAAAAAATTTTTTTAGATCGAGGATGTACTAAAAAAATTTTTTTTAGATCGAGGATGTACTAAAAAAATTTTTTTAGATCGAGGATGTACTAAAAAATTTTTTTTCATATCAAGGATGTACTAAAAAAATTTTTTTTAGATCGAGGATGTACTAAAAAAATTTTTTTTGATCGAGGATGTACTAAAAAAATTTTTTTTAGATCGAGTATATACTAAAAAAATTTTTTTAGATCGAGGATGTACTAAAAAAATTTTTTTTGATCGAGGATGTACTAAAAAAATTTTTTTAGATCGAGGATGTACTAAAAAAATTTTTTTTAGATAAAGGATGTACTAAAAAAATTTTTCATATCAAGGATGTACTAAAAAAATTTTTTTTGATCGAGGATGTACTAAAAAAATTTTTTTAGATCGAGGATGTACTAAAAAAATTTTTTTTGATCGAGGATGTACTAAAAAAATTTTTTTAGATCGAGGATGTACTAAAAAAATTTTTTTCAGATCGAGGATGTACTAAAAAAATTTTTTTTAGATCAAGGATGTACTAAAAAAATTGTTTTAGATCGAGGATGTTCTAAAAAAATTTTTTTAGATCGAGGATGTACTAAAATAAATTTTTTTAGATCGAGGATGTACTAACAAAATTTTTTCATATCAAGGATGTACTAAAAAAATTTTTTTTAAATCGAGGATGTACTAAAAAAATTTTTTTAGATCGAGGATGTACTAAAAAAATTTTTTTTAGATCAAGGATGTACTAAAAAAATTTTTTTTGATCAAGGATGTACTAAAAAAATTTTTTTTAGATCGAGAATGTACTTAAAAAATTTTTTTTTAGATCGAGGATGTACTAAAAAAATTTTTTTTGATCGAGGATGTACTAGAAAAAAATTTTTTTAATCGAGGATGTACTAAAAAATTTTTTTTAGATCGAGGATGTACTAAAAAATTTTTTTAGATCGAGGATGTACTAAAAAATTTTTTTTTAGATCGAGGATGTACTAAAAAAATTTTTTTAGATCGAGGAAGTACTAAAAAATTTTTTTTAGATCGAGGATGTACTTAAAAAAATTTTTTTAGATCGAGGAGGTACTAAAAAAATGTTTTTTAGATCGAGGATGTACTAAAAAATTTTTTTTAGATCGAGGATGTACTAAAAAAATTTTTTTCATATCAAGGATGTACTAAAAAAATTTTTTTTGATCGAGGATGTACTAAAAAAAATTTTTTTAGATCGAGGATGTACTAACAAAATTTTTTTCATATCAAGGATGTACTAAAAAAATTTTTTTTGATCGAGGATGTACTAAAAAAAATTTTTTTAGATCGAGGATGTACTAAAAAAATTTTTTTTAGATCGAGGATGTACTAAAAAAATTTTTTTAGATCGAGGATGTACTAAAAAATTTTTTTTCATATCAAGGATGTACTAAAAAAATTTTTTTTTGATCGAGGATGTACTAAAAAAATTTTTTTTGATCGAGGATGTACTAAAAAAATTTTTTTTAGATCGAGGATGTACTAAAAAAATTTTTTTTAGATCGAGCATGTACTAAAAAAATTTTTTTTGATCGAGGATGTACTAAAAAAATTTTTTTTGATCGAGGATGTACTAAAAAAATTTTTTTCATATCAAGGATGTACTACAAAAATTTTTTTAGATCGAGGATGTGCTAAAAAATTTTTTTTTGATCGAGGATGTACTAAAAATATTTTTTTCATATCAAGGATGTACTAAAAAAATGTTTTTTAGATCGAGAATGTACTAAAAAAATTTTTTTAGATCGAGGATGTACTAAAAAAATTTGTTTCATATCAAAGATGTACTAAAAAAATTTTTTTAGATCGAGGATGTACTAAAAAAATTTTTTTTGATCGAGGATGTACTAAAAAAATTTTTATTAGATCGAGGATGTACTAAAAAAAATTTTTTAGATCGAGGATGTAATAAAAAAATTTTTTTAGATCGAGGATGTACTAAAAAAATTTTTTTAGATCGAGGATGTACTAAAAAAATTTTTTTTAGATCGAGGATGTACTAAAAAAATTTTTTTTAGATCGAGGATGTACTAAAAAAATTTTTTTTAGATCGAGGATGTACTAAAAAAATTTTTTTTAGGTCGAGGATGTACTAAAAAAATTTTTTTAGATCGAGGATGTACTAAAAAAATTTTTTTTAGATCGAGGATGTACTAAAAAAATTTTTTTAAATCGAGGATGTACTAAAAAAATTTTTTTTAAATCGAGGATGTACTAAAAAAATTTTTTTAGATCGAGGATGTACTAAAAAAATTTTTTTTAGGTCGAGGATGTACTAAAAAAATTTTTTTAGATCGAGGATGTACTAAAAAAATTTTTTTTAGGTCGAGGATGTACTAAAAAAATTTTTTTAGATCGAGGATGTACTAAAAAAATTTTTTTTCGGTCGAGGATGTACTAAAAAAATTTTTTTAGATCGAGGATGTACTAAAAAAATTTTTTTTAGATCGAGGATGTACTAAAAAAATTTTTTTAAATCGAGGATGTACTAAAAAAATTTTTTTAGATCGAGGATGTACTAAAAAAATTTTTTTTAGGTCGAGGATGTACTAAAAAAATTTTTTTAGATCGAGGATGTACTAAAAAAATTTTTTTTAGGTCGAGGATGTACTAAAAAAATTTTTTTAGATCGAGGATGTACTAAAAAAAATTTTTTTTAGATCGAGGATGTACTAAAAAATTTTTTTTAAATCGAGGCTGTACTAAAAAAAATTTTTTCATATCAAGGATGTACTAAAAAAATTTTCTTTAGATCGAGGATGTACTAAAAAAATTTTTTTAGATCGAGGATGTACTAAAAAAATTTTTTTTAAATCGAGGATGTACTAAAAAAATTTTTTTAGATCGAGGATGTACTAAAAAAATTTTTTTTAGATCGAGGATGTACTAAAAAATTTTTTTTAAATCGAGGATGTACTAAAAAAAATTTTTTCATATCAAGGATGTACTAAAAAAATTTTTTTTAGATCGAGGATGTACTAAAAAAATTTTTTTTAGGTCGAGGATGTACTAAAAAAATTTTTTTAGATCGAGGATGTACAAAAAAAATTTTTTTTAAATCGAGGATGTACTAAAAAAATTTTTTTAGATCGAGGATGTACTAAAAAAATTTTTTTAAATCGAGGATGTACTAAAAAAATTTTTTTTAAATCGAGGATGTACTAAAAAATTTTTTTTAGATCGAGGATGTACTAAAAAAATTTTTTTAGGTCGAGGATGTACTAAAAAAATTTTTTTTAGGTCGAGGATGTACTAAAAAAATTTTTTTAGATCGAGGATGTACTAAAAAAATTTTTTTTAAATCGAGGATGTACTAAAAAAATTTTTTTAGATCGAGGATGTACTAAAAAAATTTTTTCAGATCGAGGATGTACTAAAAAAATTTTTTTTAGGTCGAGGATGTACTAAAAAAATTTTTTTAGATCGAAGATGTACTAAAAAAATTTTTTTAAATCGAGGATGTACTAAAAAAATTTTTTTTAAATCGAGGATGTACTAAAAAAATTTTTTTAGATCGAGGATGTACTAAAAAAATTTTTTTAAATCGAGGATGTACTAAAAAAATTTTTTTTAGATCGAGGATGTACTAAAAAAATTTTTTTAGGTCGAGGATGTACTAAAAAAATTTTTTTTAGGTCGAGGATGTACTAAAAAAATTTTTTTAGATCGAGGATGTACTAAAAAAATTTTTTTTAGATCGAGGATGTACTAAAAAAATTTTTTTAGGTCGAGGATGTACTAAAAAAATTTTTTTTAGGTCGAGGATGTACTAAAAAAATTTTTTTAGATCGAGGATGTACTAAAAAAATTTTTTTTAAATCGAGGATGTAGTAAAAAAATTTTTTTTAAATCGAGGATGTACTAAAAAAATTTTTTTAGATCGAGGATGTACTAAAAAAATTTTTTTTAGATCGAGGATGTACTAAAAAATTTTTTTTAAATCGAGGATGTACTAAAAAAAATTTTTTCATATCAAGGATGTACTAAAAAAATTTTTTTTAGATCGAGGATGTACTAAAAAAATTTTTTTAGATCGAGGATGTACTAAAAAAATTTTTTTTAAATCGAGGATGTACTAAAAAAATTTTTTTAGATCGAGGATGTACTAAAAAAATTTTTTTTAGGTCGAGGATGTACTAAAAAAATTTTTTTAGATCGAGGATGTACTAAAAAAATTTTTTTTAGGTCGAGGATGTACTAAAAAAATTTTTTTAGATCGAGGATGTACTAAAAAAATTTTTTTTAGATCGAGGATGTACTAAAAAAATTTTTTTAAATCGAGGATGTACTAAAAAATTTTTTTTTGAATCGAGGATGTACTAAAAAAATTTTTTTAGATCGAGGATGTACTAAAAAAATTTTTTTTAGGTCGAGGATGTACTAAAAAAATTTTTTTAGATCGAGGATGTACTAAAAAAATTTTTTTTAGGTCGAGGATGTACTAAAAAAATTTTTTTAGATCGAGGATGTACTAAAAAAATTTTTTTTAGATCGAGGATGTACTAAAAAAATTTTTTTTGATCGAGGATGTACTAAAAAATTTTTTTTAGATCGAGGATGTACTAAAAAATTTTTTTAGATCGAGGATGTACTAAAAAATTTTTTTTTAGATCGAGGATGTACTAAAAAAATTTTTTTAGATCGAGGAAGTACTAAAAAATTTTTTTTAGATCGAGGATGTACTTAAAAAATTTTTTTAGATCGAGGAGGTACTAAAAAAATGTTTTTTAGAACGAGGATGTACTAAAAAATTTTTTTTAGATCGAGGATGTACTAAAAAAATTTTTTTCATATCAAGGATGTACTAAAAAAATTTTTTTTGATCGAGGATGTACTAAAAAAAATTTTTTTAGATCGAGGATGTACTAACAAAATTTTTTTCATATCAAGGATGTACTAAAAAAATTTTTTTTGATCGAGGATGTACTAAAAAAAATTTTTTTAGATCGAGGATGTACTAAAAAAATTTTTTTTAGATCGAGGATGTACTAAAAAAATTTTTTTAGATCGAGGATGTACTAAAAAATTTTTTTTCATATCAAGGATGTACTAAAAAAATTTTTTTTAGATCGAGGATGTACTAAAAAAATTTTTTTTGATCGAGGATGTACTAAAAAAATTTTTTTTAGATCGAGTATATACTAAAAAAATTTTTTTAGATCGAGGATGTACTAAAAAAATTTTTTTTGATCGAGGATGTACTAAAAAAATTTTTTTAGATCGAGGATGTACTAAAAAAATTTTTTTTAGATCAAGGATGTACTAAAAAAATTTTTCATATCAAGGATGTACTAAAAAAATTTTTTTTGATCGAGGATGTACTAAAAAAATTTTTTTAGATCGAGGATGTACTAAAAAAATTTTTTTTGATCGAGGATGTACTAAAAAAATTTTTTTAGATCGAGGATGTACTAAAAAAATTTTTTTCAGATCGAGGATGTACTAAAAAAATTTTTTTTAGATCAAGGATGTACTAAAAAAATTGTTTTAGATGGAGGATGTTCTAAAAAAATTTTTTTAGATCGAGGATGTACTAAAATAAATTTTTTTAGATCGAGGATGTACTAACAAAATTTTTTCATATCAAGGATGTACTAAAAAAATTTTTTTTAAATCGAGGATGTACTAAAAAAATTTTTTTAGATCGAGGATGTACTAAAAAAATTTTTTTTAGATCAAGGATGTACTAAAAAAATTTTTTTTGATCAAGGATGTACTAAAAAAATTTTTTTTAGATCGAGGATGTACTTAAAAAATTTTTTTTTAGATCGAGGATGTACTAAAAAAATTTTTTTTGATCGAGGATGTACTTAAAAAATTTTTTTTTAGATCGAGGATGTACTAAAAAAATTTTTTTTGATCGAGGATGTACTAGAAAAAAATTTTTTTAATCGAGGATGTACTAAAAAATTTTTTTTAGATCGAGGATGTACTAAAAAATTTTTTTTAGATCGAGGATGTACTAAAAAAATTTTTTTTGATCGAGGATGTACTAAAAAAATTTTCTTAGATCGAGGATGTACTAAAAAAATTTTTTTTGGATCGAGGATGTACTAAAAAATTTTTTTTAGATCGAGGATGTACTAAAAAAATTTTCTTAGATCGAGGATGTACTAAAAAAATTTTTTTTGGATCGAGGATGTACTAAAAAATTTTTTTTAGATCGAGGATGTACTAAAAAAATTTTTTTTGGATCGAGGATGTACTAAAAAAATTTTTTTAGATCGAGGATGTACTAAAAAAATTTTTTTAGATCGAGGATGTACTTAAAAAATTTTTTTTTAGATCGAGGATGTACTAGAAAAAAATTTTTTTAATCGAGGATGTACTAAAAAATTTTTTTTAGATCGAGGATGTACTAAAAAATTTTTTTAGATCGAGGATGTACTAAAAAATTTTTTTTTAGATCGAGGATGTACTAAAAAAATTTTTTTAGATCGAGGAAGTACTAAAAAATTTTTTTTAGATCGAGGATGTACTTAAAAAAATTTTTTTAGATCGAGGAGGTACTAAAAAAATGTTTTTTAGATCGAGGATGTACTAAAAAATTTTTTTTAGATCGAGGATGTACTAAAAAAATTTTTTTCATATCAAGGATGTACTAAAAAAATTTTTTTTGATCGAGGATGTACTAAAAAAAATTTTTTTAGATCGAGGATGTATTAAAAAAATTTTTTTAGATCGAGGATGTACTAAAAAAATTTTTTTTAGATCGAGGATGTACTAAAAAAAATTTTTTTAGATCGAGGATGTACTAAAAAAATTTTTTTTAGATCGAGGATGTACTAAAAAAATTTTTTTAGATCGAGGATGTACTAAAAAATTTTTTTTCATATCAAGGATGTACTAAAAAATTTTTTTTAGATCGAGGATGTACTAAAAAAATTTTTTTTGATCGAGGATGTACTAAAAAAATTTTTTTTAGATCGAGGATGTACTAAAAAAATTTTTTTAGATCGAGGATGTACTAAAAAAATTTTTTTTGATCGAGGATGTACTAAAAAAATTTTTTTAGATCGAGGATGTACTAAAAAAATTTTTTTTAGATCGAGGATGTACTAAAAAAATTTTTTTAGATCGAGGATGTACTAAAAAAATTTTTTTTAGATCAAGGATGTACTAAAAAAATTTTTTTTGATCAAGGATGTACTAAAAAAATTTTTTTTAGATCGAGGATGTACTTAAAAAATTTTTTTTTAGATCGAGGATGTACTAAAAAAATTTTTTTTGATCGAGGATGTACTAAAAAATTTTTTTTAGATCGAGGATGTACTAAAAAATTTTTTTAGATCGAGGATGTACTAAAAAATTTTTTTTTAGATCGAGGATGTACTAAAAAAATTTTTTTAGATCGAGGAAGTACTAAAAAATTTTTTTTAGATCGAGGATGTACTTAAAAAATTTTTTTTAGATCGAGGAGGTACTAAAAAAATGTTTTTTAGATCGAGGATGTACTAAAAAATTTTTTTTAGATCGAGGATGTACTAAAAAAATTTTTTTAGATCGAGGATGTACTAAAAAAATTTTTTTTAGATCAAGGATGTACTAAAAAAATTTTTTTTGATCAAGGATGTACTAAAAAAATTTTTTTTAGATCGAGGATGTACTTAAAAAATTTTTTTTTAGATCGAGGATGTACTAAAAAAATTTTTTTTGATCGAGGATGTACTAAAAAATTTTTTTTAGATCGAGGATGTACTAAAAAATTTTTTTAGATCGAGGATGTACTAAAAAATTTTTTTTTAGATCGAGGATGTACTAAAAAAATTTTTTTAGATCGAGGAAGTACTAAAAAATTTTTTTTAGATCGAGGATGTACTTAAAAAATTTTTTTAGATCGAGGAGGTACTAAAAAAATGTTTTTTAGAACGAGGATGTACTAAAAAATTTTTTTTAGATCGAGGATGTACTAAAAAAATTTTTTTCATATCAAGGATGTACTAAAAAAATTTTTTTTGATCGAGGATGTACTAAAAAAAATTTTTTTAGATCGAGGATGTACTAACAAAATTTTTTTCATATCAAGGATGTACTAAAAAAATTTTTTTTGATCGAGGATGTACTAAAAAAAATTTTTTTAGATCGAGGATGTACTAAAAAAATTTTTTTTAGATCGAGGATGTACTAAAAAAATTTTTTTAGATCGAGGATGTACTAAAAAATTTTTTTTCATATCAAGGATGTACTAAAAAAATTTTTTTTAGATCGAGGATGTACTAAAAAAATTTTTTTTGATCGAGGATGTACTAAAAAAATTTTTTTTAGATCGAGTATATACTAAAAAAATTTTTTTAGATCGAGGATGTACTAAAAAAATTTTTTTTGATCGAGTATGTACTAAAAAAATTTTTTTAGATCGAGGATGTACTAAAAAAATTTTTTTTAGATCAAGGATGTACTAAAAAAATTTTTCATATCAAGGATGTACTAAAAAAATTTTTTTTGATCGAGGATGTACTAAAAAAATTTTTTTAGATCGAGGATGTACTAAAAAAATTTTTTTTGATCGAGGATGTACTAAAAAAATTTTTTTAGATCGAGGATGTACTAAAAAAATTTTTTTCAGATCGAGGATGTACTAAAAAAATTTTTTTTAGATCAAGGATGTACTAAAAAAATTGTTTTAGATCGAGGATGTTCTAAAAAAATTTTTTTAGATCGAGGATGTACTAAAATAAATTTTTTTAGATCGAGGATGTACTAACAAAATTTTTTCATATCAAGGATGTACTAAAAAAATTTTTTTTAAATCGAGGATGTACTAAAAAAATTTTTTTAGATCGAGGATGTACTAAAAAAATTTTTTTTAGATCAAGGATGTACTAAAAAAATTTTTTTTGATCAAGGATGTACTAAAAAAATTTTTTTTAGATCGAGGATGTACTTAAAAAATTTTTTTTTAGATCGAGGATGTACTAAAAAAATTTTTTTTGATCGAGGATGTACTAGAAAAAAATTTTTTTAATCGAGGATGTACTAAAAAATTTTTTTTAGATCGAGGATGTACTAAAAAATTTTTTTAGATCGAGGATGTACTAAAAAATTTTTTTTTAGATCGAGGATGTACTAAAAAAATTTTTTTAGATCGAGGAAGTACTAAAAAATTTTTTTTAGATCGAGGATGTACTTAAAAAAATTTTTTTAGATCGAGGAGGTACTAAAAAAATGTTTTTTAGATCGAGGATGTACTAAAAAATTTTTTTTAGATCGAGGATGTACTAAAAAAATTTTTTTCATATCAAGGATGTACTAAAAAAATTTTTTTTGATCGAGGATGTACTAAAAAAAATTTTTTTAGATCGAGGATGTACTAACAAAATTTTTTTCATATCAAGGATGTACTAAAAAAATTTTTTTTGATCGAGGATGTACTAAAAAAAATTTTTTTAGATCGAGGATGTACTAAAAAAATTTTTTTTAGATCGAGGATGTACTAAAAAAATTTTTTTTAGATCGAGGATGTACTAAAAAATTTTTTTTCATATCAAGGATGTACTAAAAAAATTTTTTTTAGATCGAGGATGTACTAAAAAAATTTTTTTTGATCGAGGATGTACTAAAAAAATTTTTTTTAGATCGAGGATGTACTAAAAAAATTTTTTTAGATCGAGCATGTACTAAAAAAATTTTTTTTGATCGAGGATGTACTAAAAAAATTTTTTTTGATCGAGGATGTACTAAAAAAATTTTTTTCATATCAAGGATGTACTACAAAAATTTTTTTAGATCGAGGATGTGCTAAAAAATTTTTTTTTGATCGAGGATGTACTAAAAATATTTTTTTAATATCAAGGATGTACTAAAAAAATGTTTTTTAGATCGAGAATGTACTAAAAAAATTTTTTTAGATCGAGGATGTACTAAAAAAATTTGTTTCATATCAAAGATGTACTAAAAAAATTTTTTTAGATCGAGGATGTACTAAAAAAATTTTTTTTGGATCGAGGATGTACTAAAAAAATTTTTTTAGATCGAGGATGTACTAAAAAAATTTTTTTAGATCGAGGATGTACTTAAAAAATTTTTTTTTAGATCGAGGATGTACTAGAAAAAAATTTTTTTAATCGAGGATGTACTAAAAAATTTTTTTTAGATCGAGGATGTACTAAAAAATTTTTTTAGATCGAGGATGTACTAAAAAATTTTTTTTTAGATCGAGGATGTACTAAAAAAATTTTTTTAGATCGAGGAAGTACTAAAAAATTTTTTTTAGATCGAGGATGTACTTAAAAAAATTTTTTTAGATCGAGGAGGTACTAAAAAAATGTTTTTTAGATCGAGGATGTACTAAAAAATTTTTTTTAGATCGAGGATGTACTAAAAAAATTTTTTTCATATCAAGGATGTACTAAAAAAATTTTTTTTGATCGAGGATGTACTAAAAAAAATTTTTTTAGATCGAGGATGTACTAACAAAATTTTTTTCATATCAAGGATGTACTAAAAAAATTTTTTTTGATCGAGGATGTACTAAAAAAAATTTTTTTAGATCGAGGATGTACTAAAAAAATTTTTTTTAGATCGAGGATGTACTAAAAAAATTTTTTTAGATCGAGGATGTACTAAAAAATTTTTTTTCATATCAAGGATGTACTAAAAAAATTTTTTTTAGATCGAGGATGTACTAAAAAAATTTTTTTTGATCGAGGATGTACTAAAAAAATTTTTTTTAGATCGAGGATGTACTAAAAAAATTTTTTTTAGATCGAGCATGTACTAAAAAAATTTTTTTTGATCGAGGATGTACTAAAAAAATTTTTTTTGATCGAGGATGTACTAAAAAAATTTTTTTCATATCAAGGATGTACTACAAAAATTTTTTTAGATCGAGGATGTGCTAAAAAATTTTTTTTTGATCGAGGATGTACTAAAAATATTTTTTTCATATCAAGGATGTACTAAAAAAATGTTTTTTAGATCGAGAATGTACTAAAAAAATTTTTTTAGATCGAGGATGTACTAAAAAAATTTGTTTCATATCAAAGATGTACTAAAAAAATTTTTTTAGATCGAGGATGTACTAAAAAAATTTTTTTTGATCGAGGATGTACTAAAAAAATTTTTATTAGATCGAGGATGTACTAAAAAAATTTTTTTTGATCGAGGATGTAATAAAAAAATTTTTTTAGATCGAGGATGTACTAAAAAAATTTTTTTAGATCGAGGATGTACTAAAAAAATTTTTTTTAGATCGAGGATGTACTAAAAAAATTTTTTTTAGATCGAGGATGTACTAAAAAAATTTTTTTTAGATCGAGGATGTACTAAAAAAATTTTTTTTAGGTCGAGGATGTACTAAAAAAATTTTTTTAGATCGAGGATGTACTAAAAAAATTTTTTTTAGATCGAGGATGTACTAAAAAAATTTTTTTAAATCGAGGATGTACTAAAAAAATTTTTTTTAAATCGAGGATGCACTAAAAAAATTTTTTTAGATCGAGGATGTACTAAAAAAATTTTTTTTAGGTCGAGGATGTACTAAAAAAATTTTTTTAGATCGAGGATGTACTAAAAAAATTTTTTTTAGGTCGAGGATGTACTAAAAAAATTTTTTTAGATCGAGGATGTACTAAAAAAATTTTTTTTTCGGTCGAGGATGTACTAAAAAAATTTTTTTAGATCGAGGATGTACTAAAAAAATTTTTTTTAGATCGAGGATGTACTAAAAAAATTTTTTTAAATCGAGGATGTACTAAAAAAATTTTTTTAGATCGAGGATGTACTAAAAAAATTTTTTTTAGGTCGAGGATGTACTAAAAAAATTTTTTTAGATCGAGGATGTACTAAAAAAATTTTTTTTAGGTCGAGGATGTACTAAAAAAATTTTTTTAGATCGAGGATGTACTAAAAAAAATTTTTTTTAGATCGAGGATGTACTAAAAAATTTTTTTTAAATCGAGGCTGTACTAAAAAAAATTTTTTCATATCAAGGATGTACTAAAAAAATTTTCTTTAGATCGAGGATGTACTAAAAAAATTTTTTTAGATCGCGGATGTACTAAAAAAATTTTTTTTAAATCGAGGATGTACTAAAAAAATTTTTTTAGATCGAGGATGTACTAAAAAAATTTTTTTTAGATCGAGGATGTACTAAAAAATTTTTTTTAAATCGAGGATGTACTAAAAAAAATTTTTTCATATCAAGGATGTACTAAAAAAATTTTTTTTAGATCGAGGATGTACTAAAAAAATTTTTTTTAGGTCGAGGATGTACTAAAAAAATTTTTTTAGATCGAGGATGTACAAAAAAAATTTTTTTTAAATCGAGGATGTACTAAAAAAATTTTTTGAGATCGAGGATGTACTAAAAAAATTTTTTTAAATCGAGGATGTACTAAAAAAATTTTTTTTAAATCGAGGATGTACTAAAAAATTTTTTTTAGATCGAGGATGTACTAAAAAAATTTTTTTAGGTCGAGGATGTACTAAAAAAATTTTTTTTAGGTCGAGGATGTACTAAAAAAATTTTTTTAGATCGAGGATGTACTAAAAAAATTTTTTTTAAATCGAGGATGTACTAAAAAAATTTTTTTAGATCGAGGATGTACTAAAAAAATTTTTTCAGATCGAGGATGTACTAAAAAAATTTTTTTTAGGTCGAGGATGTACTAAAAAAATTTTTTTAGATCGAAGATGTACTAAAAAAATTTTTTTAAATCGAGGATGTACTAAAAAAATTTTTTTTAAATCGAGGATGTACTAAAAAAATTTTTTTAGATCGAGGATGTACTAAAAAAATTTTTTTAAATCGAGGATGTACTAAAAAAATTTTTTTTAGATCGAGGATGTACTAAAAAAATTTTTTTAGGTCGAGGATGTACTAAAAAAATTTTTTTTAGGTCGAGGATGTACTAAAAAAATTTTTTTTAGATCGAGGATGTACTAAAAAAATTTTTTTTAGGTCGAGGATGTACTAAAAAAATTTTTTTAGATCGAGGATGTACTAAAAAAATTTTTTTTAGGTCGAGGATGTACTAAAAAAATTTTTTTAGATCGAGGATGTACTAAAAAAATTTTTTTTAGATCGAGGATGTACTAAAAAAATTTTTTTAGATCGAGGATGTACTAAAAAAATTTTTTTTAAATCGAGGATGTACTAAAAAAATTTTTTTAGATCGAGGATGTACTAAAAAAATTTTTTTTAGATCGAGGATGTACTAAAAAAATTTTTTTAGATCGAGGATGTGCTAAAAAAATTTTTTTTAGATCGAGGATGTACTAAAAAATTTTTTTTAAATCGAGGATGTGCTAAAAAAAATTTTTTCATATCAAGGATGTACTAAAAAAATTTTTTTTAGATCGAGGATGTACTAAAAAAATTTTTTTTAGATCGAGGATGTACTAAAAAAATTTTTGTAAATCGAGGATGTACTAAAAAAATTTTTTTAAATCGAGGATGTACTAAAAAAATTTTTTTTTAAATCGAGGATGTACTAAAAAAATTTTTCTTAAATCGAGGATGTACTAAAAAAATTTTTTTAGATCGAGGATGTACTAAAAAAATTTTTTATAGGTCGAGGATGTACTAAAAAAATTTTTTTAGATCAAGGATGTACTAAAAAAATTTTTTTTAGATCGAGGATGTACTAAAAAAATTTTTTTAAATCGAGGATGTACTAAAAAAATTTTTTTTAAATCGAGGATGTACTAAAAAAATTTTTTTAGATCGAGGATGTACTAAAAAAATTTTTTTTAGGTCGAGGATGTACTAAAAAAATTTTTTTAGATCGAGGATGTACTAAAAAAATTTTTTTTAGGTCGAGGATGTACTAAAAAAATTTTTTTAGATCGAGGATGTACTAAAAAAATTTTTTTTAGATCGAGGATGTACTAAAAAAATTTTTTTAGATCGAGGATGTACTAAAAAAATTTTTTTTAAATCGAGGATGTACTAAAAAAATTTTTTTAGATCGAGGATGTACTAAAAAAATTTTTTTTAGATCGAGGATGTACTAAAAAAATTTTTTTAGATCGAGGATGTGCTAAAAAAATTTTTTTTAGATCGAGGATGTACTAAAAAATTTTTTTTAAATCGAGGATGTACTAAAAAAAATTTTTTCATATCAAGGATGTACTAAAAAAATTTTTTTTAGATCGAGGATGTACTAAAAAAATTTTTTTAGATCGAGGATGTACTAAAAAAATTTTTTTTAAATCGAGGATGTACTAAAAAAATTTTTTTAGATCGAGGATGTGCTAAAAAAATTTTTTTTAGATCGAGGATGTACTAAAAAATTTTTTTTAAATCGAGGATGTACTAAAAAAATTTTTTTCATATCAAGGATGTACTAAAAAAATTTTTTTTAGATCGAGGATGTACTAAAAAAATTTTTTTAGATCGAGGATGTACTAAAAAAATTTTTTTTAAATCGAGGATGTACTAAAAAAATTTTTTTAGATCGAGGATGTACTAAAAAAATTTTTTTTAGATCGAGGATGTACTAAAAAAATTTTTTTAAATCGAGGATGTACTAAAAATTTTTTTTTTTAAATCGAGGATGTACTAAAAAAATTTTTTTTAAATCGAGGATGTACTAAAAAATTTTTTTTTAAATCGAGGATGTACTAAAAAAATTTTTTTAGATCGAGGATGTACTAAAAAAATTTTTTTAAATCGGAGATGTACTAAAAAAATTTTTTTTAAATCGAGGATGTACTAAAAAAATTTTTTTTAGATCGAGGATGTACTAAAAAATTTTTTTTAAATCGAGGATGTACTAAAAAAAATTTTTTCATATCAAGGATGTACTAAAAAAATTTTTTTTAGATCGAGGATGTACTAAAAAAATTTTTTTTAAATCGAGGATGTACTAAAAAAATTTTTTTAGATCGAGGATGTACTAAAAAAATTTTTTTTAGGTCGAGGATGTACTAAAAAAATTTTTTTAGATCGAGGATGTACTAAAAAAATTTTTTTTAGGTCGAGGATGTACTAAAAAAATTTTTTTAGATCGAGGATGTACTAAAAAAATTTTTTTTAGATCGAGGATGTACTAAAAAATTTTTTTTAAATCGAGGATGTACTAAAAAAAATTTTTTCATATCAAGGATGTACTAAAAAAATTTTTTTTAGATCGAGGATGTACTAAAAAAACTTTTTTAGATCGAGGATGTACTAAAAAAATTTTTTTTAAATCGAGGATGTACTAAAAAAATTTTTTTAGATCGAGGATGTACTAAAAAAAATTTTTTTAGATCGAGGATGTACTAAAAAATTTTTTTTAAATCGAGGATGTACTAAAAAAAATTTTTTCATATCAAGGATGTACTAAAAAAATTTTTTTAGATCGAGGATGTACTAAAAAAATTTTTTTTAAATCGAGGATATACTAAAAAAATTTTTTTAAATCGAGGATGTACTAAAAAAATTTTTTTTAAATCGAGGATGTACTAAAAAAATTTTTTTAGATCGAGGATGTACTAAAAAAAATTTTTTTTAGGTCGAGGATGTACTAAAAAAATTTTTTTTAGGTCGAGGATGTACTAAAAAAATTTTTTTAGATCGAGGATGTACTAAAAAAATTTTTTTTAGGTCGAGGATGTACTAAAAAAATTTTTTTTAGGTCGAGGATGTACTAAAAAAATTTTTTTAGATCGAGGATGTACTAAAAAAATTTTTTTAGATCGAGGATGTACTAAAAAAATTTTTTTTAAATCGAGGATGTACTAAAAAAATTTTTTTTAGATCGAGGATGTACTAAAAAAATTTGTTTTGATCGAGGATGTACTAAAAAATTTTTTTTTAAATCGAGGATGTACTAAAAAAATTTTTTTAGATCGAGGATGTACTAAAAAAATTTTTTTTAGATCGAGGATGTACTAAAAAAAGTTTTTTTAGATCGAGGATGTACTAAAAAATTTTTTTTAAAT